>NC_071292.1:47500-195000 GCF_943737925.1 Anopheles nili | reverse complement strand
TTAGGAAAGGATGACTGCTGATTGTTATCTCGGTCTTGGATACACGACTCATTAGAAGTCAGATTTTGGTCACTGTAGTATGCATCAATATCAGAAAGCTTTAATTCGTGACGCGACAGATGTTCCACAACTGCAGCAGCATAACAATCACCTAGCAGATTATTGGTTGTTCGGATGCGATCCCTGTTGTCGAGAAGAAAAAATAAAATTAGTAGCCACACAAAGCTAATGTTAACATAGCAAACCTACACAAACCAATCGATAGCAAATAACAGCGTAGCATTGTTGATTGGGACATCAATTGCGGACAATGCAATCAGGAGCAGTACGAGCGCTGCAGAAGGAATGCTGGCCGAACTCATTGAAGCGGCAGTCGATGTTAGTATGACAGTCACCACTTGACCCACATTCAACGTCACATTACTCATCTGCGCAATGAAGATTGACGCTACTGCAATAAACAACGCCGTCCCATCCATATTTATGTTGCAGCCGATTGGAAGCACAAAGCGTGTTATGCGCGAGTCAATTTTCAGTCGTTCATTCATGCATCGAAACGTTAAAGGTAATGCTGCTGCCGTGGATGCTGTCGCAAATCCAGTCAATATAGGCTGAACTAGCCCAAGATAAAACCGAAATGGATTCTTGCGGATAAAGACGAAATAGATTATTTGCAGGAAGATCCACTGGTATAGGAATACTCCAAGCGCAATGGTAAAAATGAACCATGCCAGCTGTGTCATTACGATTCCGATATCGTTGACGCTCAAAATTTTGCCTGCAATCACACTGCCGATTCCTATAGGTGTAAGCCACATAACACCTGTCACCATTTTCATGATCACATCGAAAATGGCCGAGAAGAACTGCACTACCACATGTCCCTTGTGACCGATTGTACTTAGCAGAGTCCCGAAAACTAAACAAAAAAAAACGATGCCCAGAGAATTAGTTCCGGGTCGATACTCGACTATTCGAGTCCACTCCATGGTTTGCCCCGTCCATTCGATGAGGTTGGTGGCCGATGTAGTAGGCGCTATAGACTCGTCGGTACTATTTGCTCTTAAGGCAACATTTTCCTTAGGCACGTACACGGTGTGAGCTTGCTGAAGGGCAGCTTGGAAAATGTTGTCAGGAAAAATATTCCTATAGCAAACAACAAAATTACGTGTGAAGTCATTTTTCTACCTTGGTATATTGTTCATTACTTACCGTCCCAGATCTAGAACACTATCCATCAGGTTTACCGTTTTAGCCCGGTTTTCCTTTGCAGAATGATCCCGGACAACGCTATTCTCGTTGGGATTACCGGGATGTATTGTCAGTGCGAGCACTGTACCGAGAATTGCATTTAACAAAGACGTTGATAAAAAGTACGTAAAAGTGCGAAGGGCTATTTTGCCGTTTAATTTAGCATTCAAGCTAGATGATCCGCTTATCAAGCTAGCTATAACTAAAGGCAGAATCATCAATTTTAGCACACGCATAAATAATTCACCAGGATATGCAATAAGCATCAGAGTGTCACTAGATAATCCTAAAGGCCGTAACGTGAACCCTATAGTATAAAAAAATAGAAAACAGAAAATAGTAAAATTGCGTTGGTTTTATTCGTAATAAAAAATATATATTCGAAATAATGCATCAGTAATGTATTATCATTCCTACTATAGCAGGCCGTGTATTTATCGTGGCATATGAGTCATCAAATCAAAGTAAACTTTGAACTGTATCTTCAACAGGGAAAAGATGTTCATTCACATCAGACACGTTTCAGTTACCGCAGAAAGAAGTATCGCAAGGAAATCAAGCCTGGTAGAATCGTCGTTGTTCGAAGACTCAGTTCAAAATGCTTTCCACAATTGCCAGAAAATATCTGACTACTACTAGTCGTAGAGCTATTCCAAAAATGTGTCACTATTCTACAAAAATTGGGGAAAACCGAGCTGAGGTAACCTTTTTGCATCAATATATGCTGTATTTTCTTTTTTGCCGATATACAGACGTCTGAATATTCGAGATCGCGTTTCTACTCCGCAGAAAGGCCTTGTGCTTGGGTTGTATCAGCAGGAAATTGACACTGAAGAACCACGCCTTTCTCCGACTGCTATTCACTTCGATGCCAAGACCGATGGACAACTCTTGAACCTGATCAAAGAGTAAGTTGTGTTACGGGAACATAAACTGTATTCCTATTATGGTATTAATGGCATGGCCGCTTGTGTTATCACTTTTTTCATAGATGCAATTTGAAAGGGCAGCTAGGAACCGTTAAAGTATTCAACAATCTCGATCCCGAAATAGGATCGATTGCCATTGTGGGACTTGGTATTGAAGGAATTGGCTTCAATGAACTTGAGGTCATCGATGAAGGGCTGGAAAACGTACGAGTTGCCGCCGGTATCGGCACTAAAGCGCTTGCAAATGAAGGTTGTACACAGATATATGTTGATCCGATGGATTACCCTGAACAAGCAGCGGAAGGCAGTGGCCTGGCTACGTGGCGCTATCAAGCAAACAAAACGAAAAAAGATCGCAAACCTATCCCCAAATTAGATCTCTACGATTCGTCTGACTTAGATGCATGGACACGTGGTCTCTTCAAAGCAGATGCGCAGAATTTGGCACGAAGCCTTACCGATGGCCCAGCTAACCAAATCACACCAACAACCTTTGCACAGGCTGCTGTTGATGCATTATGCCCGTGTGGAGTAAACATCGAAGTTCGCAATAAGGACTGGGCTGAAGCAAAGAACATGTCCTGCTTCTTGTCAGTTGCTCGCAGCTCTTGTGAGCCTCCAATTTTTCTAGAGATAAGTTACTGCGGAGATGACAAGTCGGGTCGTCCGATCATGCTCGCAGGCAAAGGAATGACTTTCAACAGTGGTGGATTGTGTTTAAAGAACCCGGAAGACATGGCAAAGTTTCGTGCCAGCATGGCGGGAGCAGCATCGGTTGTGGCAACTATTCGTGCAGCCGCAGCGCTGTCATTACCGGTCAACCTTGTCGGATTAATTCCTCTGTGCGAGAACATGCCTTCAGGAATGGCTTTCAAACCAGGCGATGTTATCACGGCCATGAACGGCAAAACTGTAGCCGTGCACGACACAAACAACGCCGGTCGACTAATGCTAGCCGACACATTCATCTACGGACAGACTACGTTTAAACCAAAAACCGTCATCGACATTGCTACGCTATCTGATGGTGTAGTCCATGCACTAGGCGGAGCTGCTAGTGGAGTATTCTCCAACTCGGACTTCTTGTGGGCTCAGTTACAGAAAGCGGGAGCTATCAGCGGCGACCGTGTATGGCGTATGCCATTATGGCAGTACTACACGCAAAAAGTTACCCGTAAGTTTACTATGATATAGATGTGAAATAGCGTTGGCTTTGGTATTCAACATTATTTCTTTACAGAGTACAGCAACGTGGATATCAGCAATGCTGGACGCGGTAAAGGTAGTGCATGTTTGGGTGCAGCTTTTTTAAAAGAATTCGTACCTTGTGTGGACTGGGTGCACTTGGACATAACGGGAGTTGGAATGCTAAAGAAAGGAGCTGGTATTCCATATCTTGCTAATGATAGAATGACAGGACGACCAACGAGAACACTAATTCAGCTGCTCTATCAACTAGCCTGCCCAGAGCAACAAAAACGTCTAATAGAGAAAAAATCAGGATCATAAATCGATGACACAAAATGGCTTAGCTTCATATTGTGTGTTAGATGAATTCCTTCAAATTTAATGTATGAATCTGATTCAATAAAACGATATAGTTAAATTTTGATAGTTTTGTAATATATGTTAACATGATTGGTAAATGTAAGACTAATAAAATATATAGAAAAAAAAACATATTTTGAAGAAGGATAAGAATTTTAAATTTATTGTTACTTTGATCAGTCATCAAACTTTCTCTTACTCACCTATTACAACTCCTGACAGAACTCCGCTCAAAGTGATAAATATGAGTTTGTGTTCTGCTAATATTTGTTTACAATTTGTCCGACGACTAGCCATAGTTGGTGATGTGTCTTGCTGACTTAGTTGTTCCTTTTCGGACTTCAAAAAGCACTGTTGCGTATGTGCCATCACACTCCCCAGCAGTTTCAGTGTTTATAGTATCTAAAGACCAATATAATAATACAATCCGATCAAATTTCTTGTAGCTTTATGTGATCATTCGGAGAGCAAGTGTATCTTAAATACCTTTTTTGCTAGAATATTTATAAAGATTTTACGTCATGCATCGAACGAGTATTAATTACCATTTATAATAAAATAATTGCCTTTAACGAGTCAGATTATATCCATCACAATAAAATATCACAATTTCATCATTCATTCAATTGAAATCTTCATCTAGGATCTACAATGTTAAATTAGCCAGTGTGTTGATTGTACCATCGATGGGATTGTCTCGCTCTGCAAACCGACCTTTGGACAACACTACATCAGCGCTAACTGATTCACACATCAATTGTAGCTCACATGACGAGTGTTGTGAAAAAAAGAAAACACAATATGGGTCTTGGCGGTTAGACTAGGTTAGTAGCACTTTGCAAAACTGTATCGATTTTCTCTACCATTTTATTCCTATTCAATAGCGTATCGCACAGGCTACATGAGCGACACTAGATCGTAATCCGGAAGGTGGACACTTATAAGTAATATTTTATAACAGTATTTTTGATTATTGCTCTATTGCAAACAGAGAATACATAAATGGTTCAATGCATCCTAATAGAATTTACACGATGAATAAGACAATAATTTCATTCCTTGATAATCATGTATTTTAAATAAAATATTTTAAATGTACATATATGTAATGAAAATATGTTTTGAATGTAATATGTGTACATATATGTATATATACAGAATTCGTGATTTAATGCGTTTCAATTACAAAAATTAGGTTAAGTCGGGATTATTCCATCTATTACACTATACAATTTAAAATAAATGTCACACACTACACTAGACCATGCGCCTCCATTGGAAAAAAAATCTTATTTCTCGTAACTACTGCAAAACGAATTCATCATTTTTTTTTCAACCATCTACTAATTCACTCATACATGCTTGCATTCCTTGAACCTACTTTTGTTCGGATGAAATACATTTTCACGTCGTCATTTAGTCAATATTTCGTTTAGGAATCACCTTCACCAAAATGGCTCAAAAGTTGAAACAAGATCTCTAGTTCGCTTCGTGATATAGTTCAGTTGTTTACGCTTCTACTACTACTGCATACGCGTAACCGACATATACTATAGTCAAAACTAATCCTTTTAAAGCGTTGACCAACTAAGTGATTTTGCATAACACAACCCTTTGGCGTTACAGGCCTCGTGCAAACTGTTTTATCGAAGCGGTTTTATAAATAGGTCTGGTTCTCGCAAAAGAATAAATGTCAAGATACAACCAAACCAATCAGGCAAGGCCCGACTTGTTTCAAAGCGAATGCGATCGTTTTTTTTTTCAAGTTTCCATATTTTTTTCAATGAAAATGCTCAAGTTTCTTAAAAGAATGCAAATGAATATAAATATTTACACATATTTCTATGATATCATTTTACTGTTCAAATTTATGCAATATTTTATCATAAACAAAGCCGTTTCAATTATTTTTACGAGCTAAAGCCACCCTTTTTTATTCGTGTGGCATGAGGTACTCATTTACTAGTTCTTTTTATTGTTCCCTCTTTTTTCTTGCATATTTATTTATAGAAAAAGGATTAATACCAGCTTCATGGATACAAATGGAACGCCACTTCCATGGTATAAGATACTTGTAAAAATCCATCATATGGATTTGAAAAATTGTCCATTTAGATACTATGACCTCTAGGAAAAATACAACCAATTGTTTTGTAATTCGTCAATTTGAGTTACTTCGTTTATTTATTTAATTTAAACACACAGAGCACGATAATTATAACGATATAACGATTTTTTTTCATAATTCAACGGTCTAAAAACTGTACATGCATTTGACATCTTCACTCACCTTTTCGACAGTCGTTATGTCAAACTAACAAAAAAAAACAAGTACTCATTGTTCCTAAGAATAGTATTAAAGGTACCGCAGAAAACATCTTCAACGAAACTCATAAATCTTAACTTTTATCATTACAATCTTAAAGATGTTCGATGATTTGGTCTTACACTCAAGTAATATGAAAAAGTGATGTATTGTGTAATTCCTTCATACGTATACCAATATATTTACCGTCTCATAATAAATGTTAGGAGTGATGAGTGAAAAGTGATGAAAAAGTGAATGTTTAATTTGATACAAAACTATCGAAAACCACTGGTGGATGCGTTTGGAAAGAAGACTCGTTAGCACTCAAAACAATCCATTTTGCAGCGTCGTTTTATCGCCATGGAAGGTGACATGTTGGCGATATACAATTTCAATGAAAATGAGATGCCCGATGTAAGTATGACAAGAAGGGAGGGAGAGGGCATTTTTGTAATACACTATAATCGATCGATTGCACTGCGCTTCCTTCGCCGTGTGTTTAAGAAAGCAAGTTCCTCAAAATCCATGCAGTAACTTCCGAAAATGTTTTTTTTGCAAATTGGAACTATGGTTTTTACTTTCTTCTCAACCACACCCAAAGGAAGCAACAACAAAAATGGTATTCTTGAATATGTGTGCTAGTTGTGCACATTACTATGTACGGGAAATAATTCTTTGCTACCTCGTTTCTGCTAGTTTGATGTAAGTGACCTGTGCAAGCAACCCACACCTATTTTATTAACTATCCAGAAAGTGACTACGTGGGATGCCCTTAAGCCCTCAACAACTTCAGCCGTCAATGCAGAATTGGTCGCTTTGCCTATTGTTCCAGTTCTACACCTTAAAGGCATTGAAACTATTGGAAAGACAGGAAAAACAAATATGCTTAAACTGAGCTCAAGAATCTGTATTTAATAAGATAATCATTTAGATGATCACGCTGTACTTTTTGAAAAAATATCGATATGGAATCGATAAAACGTGGAAGGGACATTCTTTCTAACAATTGTTTTATTTCTTTCATCCATTTAAATGTGATTCGTCGCCTTAGTATTCATTTTTATGTATTATAATTTTTTGATCATTGGAATCCATTACCTTTTTCACTATCATTTATATCAAGAATTAACTGAAATCAGACTTTTTCTCAATAATTAGTTATTTAAAACTATCATTCTTTCATTTTCTCATAAATGTTTTGTCGTCACAATATCAATGTTCCTAAATCAATATCACATACACATCATATTCAACATTTTTATTGCAGGGGAGCAATGCATTAGAATTTCCCGATCTTGATTTTGTTTACTCAGATGCGGATAGTCATACGAATGAAATTTCCGAATTATACAGCTATACAGAACAAACAGAATTCCAACACAATGTCAAGGTAATGTTGATGAAATATGTTAATCGTGACTTCAAGTACTAGAAAATTTAAGTAACGAACAACTTTTGACAGGCATTTGAAGATCGGATGGAACTGTACAAGTTTCCACCAAGTTGGCAAAAACTTTCAGAAGATGAACAAAAGGGAATAATATTAAAATTACTCGATCAACTTGATATGTCGAAAAAGATTCAACGCATGAAGGCTGCTCGATGCATATTGTACCTGGCCCAAGGCTGTTGGGCGGAAGTGCAATCCGATCAGGAGCAACAAATGTGGGCACGAAAAAATGTCATGATGCTTTACGAAGCCGGCGTTTTTGGAGCATTCGTTGAACTGTTGAATCTTGAAATTGAGTAAGTAATATCTTTGTATGTTTTCCTTTCTCTTTTTTCTCTATCCCTATCATTCGTTGTAAACTATGTTACATCAAGCTAAAGCTCATGTTATTTTTTTTAGCAATTCATCCACAGCCAATATTGCAATGCGAAAAATAGCTGTATCGCTAGCAGATTCGATCGATTTACGAGTGATTTTATCAGTGCTGTATATTATGACCGAAGTAATGCGTGCCGAAAAAGAAAGCAAAAACCAGGAATACTATCAGATGGTTTTGAATTTTGTCACAGAAATAAGTAATAACCATTCTTTTCTAATCATTTCAATCTGAATGAAATCGGATGAAATTCAACGATTCTTTTTCCTTGTTGGCAATTTCCTTCTAGCACACCCCATAGGTGATGAATTGCTGTCAGTAAAACTACTCGGGATGGTCACACATTTCTGCTCCGGAGTGGCACCACATTTCCCTATGAAGAAAGTGTTACTCTTACTCTGGAAAATTTCTCTAGTGTCGTTGGGAGGCATGGATACACTGAAATATTTAAAAGGTAAGATTACAAATGGTCGTTAATGTTTGGTAAATGACTAATGAGCTTTTGGTTCTTTTTGTAACTATTAAGATAAGTATCGTAGTGCGGCCGGCCTTCCCTTGAATCGAGAAGACACGTTAGAGATATCAAAAGTGATGCGTGCCAGTTCCCCACCGATTACGGCACCTTCAAATGATGACAATCAAAACGCCAAACGTAGCAGACCATCCCGAAGAGTATGTACGAACCCTAGTCAAACGCAAGAGGTAGTGAAGCTTTCTTGAGTCTCATCTGTTTATTTTTTTATTTTTTCTTCGGTCCTTTCATTCCTTTCAAATTTTATTTTACAATCATTTACTCTATTTCCCAGTTCCAATTTATGTCTCACAACTCTCACTTACTTGCCCTTTTACTCTACTAACTTACTTACCTTTTAAAAATTTCTCAAAAACTTGCTTTATCTCTTTTTCACTCTTACTACCACACTATCTCTATCTTTATCTCTGTAATGTTCCTGTATTTATGCTGTCGTTTGGTAAAAATGGTTACCTGGGATTTTTTTAATTTTCTTTTCAATCGAAAGATATTATTCGTAATGCTTCAACTTCAAATAATCACTGCCTTTCTATTCTCCCTTCACTTCTTCCTTTTTGAACTTTGAATTGAATCTCTAAACTATTTTACTTTTGTCTATTGTTAAACTGCTGAATATGTTTGGCTGGCAAGTTTTATATTTCTACAGCAATGAAAGATATGATTGATTGATTTGTATTACTAGAATCAAGCTTCAAGCACGATGCGAATATCACTAATTGTGGATATTCTTCTTGACTTCGTATGAAACAAACTGATTCCCGTTATGAAAAATGATTCTGGAGTTAGTTTTGCAAATAGTCTCACTAGGTGACGAATTCTGCCTTACTCAGAATAACGAAACAAAACAAAATGGTTATGATACCATCAACAATTTTTTTGCCAAAAACATTGACGATATTTGCGTTTTAATTTTTTTCCGTTTATTATTTCATTGTGTCTCCTCTTTCTTTCCAAGTACTCAGGAGAGCATATACTACCACTTCGTTGCCTCGTTCCGTAACTATTGATTGCAAATTTTTAATGATAAAACATCTTACAAAACACATAAATGAACATCAAGCATTTGTTTATATTTATACCAGTGCAGCCCTTTCATTCAACATTCATTCGTATAATCATTCATTCATATATTTGATACCTTGTGTTATTCATTTCTTAAGTTAAATGAATGTTTTCACAAACATTCAAATATTTAGCGAGTTGTTGTATAAGGTTAAATTTGAATTATTCATCATATGTATTACAAACTTGAAAATAAGATTCGATTTCTTTCACTTCTTCAACAAAAAAATATAATCGCTTTTGCTTCTTTGTTAGTTCGTTAAAAAAAATCTTCAATAATTTTTAAGTATTTATAATTATACACGTTTGTTCGTTAAAAAAAAACTTCAATAATTTTTAGGCATTTATAATTATAACTTCAATTTCATACAAAATTAGTATTCTAGAAAGCAGAACTGTATATTTTTAATCAGACGATCTTGTTTTCTTTTACATACAAATTTTCCAAATTGTACACTTTATTATCTCATCAGATCAAGTCATCTCCACACATTTCTTATCTTTTATAGTTCCTGTTTTATATTTTCTATTATTTTTTCTTTTCTTTGTAAAGTTTTAGTTTGTACTATGCCTATGTGCGTGATGTGCAGCATGATCTTGGTTTTGCAATATATCTTCTAATTCATGAAACTTAGACGCTATGTTATGTCGATTTGTTTTTAAACATAATTTTTATATATTTTTAATAAATTTTTAATCGAACACTAATTTAAAACCAGCTCATATTATGTACACTTGTACACATATTCACAAGGCACGCACGTAAAAGCTTCATTACATACATTGTCGAAATTGAGTGTTGTTCATTCAATATACAACCTTGTATATTGAATGAACCAGACTCTGTATATAGTATTTATGTATATATATATATATATATATATATATATATATATATATATATATATATATATATATATATATATATATATATATATATATATATATATATATATATATATATATATATATATATATATATATATATATATATATATATATATATATATATATATATATATATATTTATATGTACCTCCAACTTCCCATGTAATCCAGAGCTTAATAAAACAAAGCTCTTTAGACGAACAAGAGCAATTGGGCCTTGAGATGGAGACATCGGCGACTGAAAATGAAGAAGATCTTTCCGACTACTTTCGCCAGTATGATGACCCAGCAACGGCAAACGTTGCAAATGCAACAACATCTGGAGAGGACGGTTCCTCTATCAATTCAGATGGTGCTTCGGAACAAGGACAGTCTAAGCAAGAAGATCAAACTACACCGCCGCCAGCAGCACCAGCTGAAGTTGAACCTGAACCTGAACCTCCACAAGAGGTCACTAACCGTCTTCCCTGGGCGCCGAAAATTAGACGAAAGGATATAGATATATTTCTCAACAATTCGCGAAGCAAATTCATTGGGTTTACTCTGAAAGATGACCATGAAACGATAGCTGGATTACCGCAGCCGATTCAGGAAGGATTTAAAACACTTAATAAGGTAAATTTATGTGCTGAATATGGCCCGCAACTCGTGAGCACTGTGAGCATAATTTATTATATTGATTTCCTTGTCGCTGCTTTCCAGCACATGTACGTCAGTTTGGCAGATGTGCAGATTCGACGAGAAGATGAAGTTAACCGCAATCCGCTCTCCACGGCTGAAGATGAGATATTGTTAACACCAACCGAAATTCTGTATCAGGCATTACTACCCAATTTATCGCAGTACATGATATCCTTGTTAAAAATCCTTTTAGCTGCTGCTCCGACCTCCAAAGCCAAAACCGAAAGCATCAACATCATGGCAGATGTATTGCCAGAAGACATGCCGTAAGTAGCTATGGCTTCGAATATATAAAGTGGGTGCCTTGCAAAAAAACTTATTGTGGTTTTTTATTATTACTTTTGTTAACAAATTCTTAGAATGACGGTACTTCAATCATCAAAGTTAGGAATCGACGTAAGTCGTCATAAGGAGATTACTGTTAAAGCTGTATCGGCTATCCTGCTATTATATCTGAAGCATTTTAAGATCAATCATATTTATCAGTTTGAGTTTATCTCGCAGCATCTAGTGTTTGCGAATTGCATCCCTCTTGTGCTGAAGTTTTTCAACCAAGATATCATGAGCTATGTTGGAGCGAACAACGGCATTCCGATTATCGATTTTCCATCCTGCGTGATTGGTGAACAACCGGAACTGACTTCGGAATCGATGCTAGTCGGCGATTCGGCAACATATTCGTGGCGAAATGTGTTTTCCTGCATCAATCTGTTGCGCATACTGAACAAACTTACAAAATGGAAGCACTCACGTATCATGATGCTGGTCGTATTTAAATCGGCACCGATTTTGAAACGTACTCTAAAGGTACGCCATGCCCTTATGCAACTGTACGTATTGAAACTGCTTAAAATGCAAACCAAGTACCTCGGTCGGCAATGGCGCAAATCGAACATGAAGACAATTAGTGCAATCTACGCCAAGGTACGCCATCGGTTAAACGACGACTGGGCATTCGGAAACGATTTAGATGCCCGACCCTGGGATTTTCAGGCGGACGAATGTGCCCTCAAGAGTGGCGTTGATCGGTTTAACAATCGACGGTACCTGCAAGTTCAGAATGGAATACTAGCCGGTATCGAGGGTCTCGACTATGACGACCCGATCGAAGTAATTGGAGGTGGGATCGGCGTCGGTGGTTCAGCTGGGATCGGAGGTGGCATTGTTGGTGGTGATGGGCTGAACTCTGCGGGTGGTGTACCAGGATCGCTCGGCTGTACAAATGGAGGTGCCTCCAGTGGTGGTGTTGCATCAGTTCTTGGTGCATCGGAGCGGAATAATCCAGCCTGTTATGGCGGGCTAGCGCGTAAACCGGAAGAAATCGAATTGAGCGAAGAGTTCAAGCAGAATTACGAGCTCTGGTTGCAACAGGAGGTTTACAACAACAATATCGACTGGGATGCTCTTCTGTCAATGGACAACAATTAAACGCGAAAGCTTGAAATTCGGGATAAAGAGACGAATTTTCTCAATAAAAAAAATATGTTTGCTTGCGGGTTACATAATACATATCGGCACTGCATCTAGTAACAAAAAAGTAAGAAATGGAAATGATTTTCAAAATAATTGACGAAACAATCGTTCCAGGTCAAAAGCATTCTTAGCGTACGTTTGTACCATTGCCCTATCTGCTGATAAACTCATTCCTTTATTTGCACAATTTTAATATCACAACTGTACACTAGCATGATGTTCGATGCTCGTGTTACATTCTATAATGGGAACAATCGATATTTTTGCAGAATATAGACTCGAAGATTGGGGGAGCTCGATAGCCGAAGCGTTAGCATAAACACACGATAAATATCGGTATCGAATCTCGTCTGGGCCCTTCCCCGTACGCAGGACTGACTTTCCAGCTACGAGTAATTAAAAGTCATGAAAGCCTTGGCTAAGCATAGCAAGGTAGGCCATGTCATTTCGACGTGCTCAATTGTGAGCGGGCCAGTAAAGAAGAAGACTCGAGAAGATCTAAGTACATTTTTTCCTCTGCCACCATATACTACATGATCAAGGAAGAAAAATGTTACGACTGTCGAACTTTGACCAACCAATCGCAGGGCTACAAAAGGACAACTTGAGCTCCAAACAAACAAGTGCCGTTTTGATTTAAATAAACCCCGTTATGGCTTGACCACACGTTTGAAAGTATGCTTATAAAACAGTTGTTTTTATTAAAGATAAATAAAACAGTCGCAATTACAGATCCTTATCAAGGCAGATGCCAGATGCATGTCTACGTAAATGTATCACGCTCAGATTCGTTGTGTAAATAAATGATCATGAAAGAGTTTCAGTTGTATGACTGTGTAATACATTCCAAGATGTTCCCTGTGTTCTCACCCCTTTCAACGCCAAACCGTTCAAAAAAATTGCAAAATTTACTGTACCTCTCATAGCCGGACCGATTTAAATAATAGATCTAAAGAATAAAAGAAGTCATATTGGGATTTGTTGCCAGAATTTATGGAGCAATACTCACAGACTAATACAGCAAAACTTGATTCTGGTATCGTACTTTGATAATCCATCAACAAAGAAGAAATGAAACAGAAATAGACTACCCGAAAAACATTCTACTGTACAGAATGCATCATGTTTTTATTGATTTCAATTTAAATAATATGCCACTTTTTCGCACACTTGATTTTGTGTGGCTTAGTGATTTTAGATTCCATACACATAGCAGATTTTGCTCTTTGCTGTTATTGGGAAGATGTTATCATTCCAAGGATGGGATCATGCCTTCTGTATCTGTTTGCTTTAAGGAGCTGGACTTAATAAAAATTAATATTTTTTGCGTACTGTATCTTATTGCAATGAAACTGAGGTGCCGCTAAAAATTCTTAGGCATTGGTAATAAAACGCTTTTTTCTTATTGCTATCTGTTGAAGATGCAGGGATTATGTTTTTTGTGTTTATAAGAATGTGAATATTTTTAATAAATACTACTAGCACCGTAGAGCCGAACCCATATATTGATGACTATAATCCATATTTTACAAATGCCTCCATTTTTATATTTGCACACAGAAACATAATATATCAAACATATGATTTTAGTGATCCTGTTAAAGCAGTACAGATTTGACTGCTAAAAGATAAAACAAGATTTGAAAACATTAGGTAGAACCTATTTTTTCCTTCGGATGTGACTTTACATACAAAAAAATCCTTTTTTATATCAGTATTTTTAAGCAATCAAATGTACCCTATGTACATCCTTTTCAGACGAGAAAATTTTTAATCAAAGTTTTAAAAAACCAATAATAGCACGTATTTTCCACCACTTTTTCGAAATTTTACGCAATGGGATTTGTCACTCTTTTGCTATAAATCACAATGTGTTGTCTGTATCAATTTATATTTTTTGCCAAAAATATGCTCCTTATTACAAAACAAAATTTTTGCATTTCAATTTATTTTGTCCTACATTTTACAATCTGTATCGACATAACTATGTTTTTATATATTGTGTGTGGTAATACTATTGCACGTAAACAGTATTTCCAATCATTTTGTAGTGCCTGTGACTGGTAATTTCTCTTTTTAGACTAATTATATCTAATATTCGCCTGACACACTTACCAGCGTAGTACGATATTGAGTTTCGATTTTTATTTTGTGTATGCAATGACTCGCTGAATGCGTGACCATAGTGCACTCTGATAACGCGCGACATAGGTTCTATGCCCAGGTGTCTTTCTGGAATAAAATTGGTTCTATTTCAATGCTTTTGATTCACCAATCTCTGATGCTACAATCTCGCTCATTTATACTGTATTGTACTCCACGAAGACGACAACACGAAGGTTGCAAATTGAAATTCATTATATCTTTCAATCCGACGAAATAATACGCGCCGCGCCATAAAACAAAATCGTAATTGGCTGAACAAACAACATAAAACAAAAACCTACTCACATAAATGAATACAGTACACATTCTATCATACCGTCTGGTCACCTGGAGCAAACGTACATATACGCATACAGGAAAACAAAAAAAAACATTCAATTACTCACATAAGGTCAGATAAACAGTAAATTCCTCAACAAATTACATATTATGAAACGACTCCTTTTTTGTTATAGAACTTTTCCAATCGAACCAAAAAAAAAAGATGAACGTGATTTTAAATTAATCTATCGTATGCCAAACAACACATGGCACAAAAACATATTTTGCATTCAATTAATTTTATACGGCTATTAAGAATCTTCCCGCATGTTACGCGTATACATGAGTGCATATGTTGCATGTCTATAATTGATTGGATTGCATTTTGAAATCGCGTGTTTGCATGAGTACCGATTTGCTAATATGCTGATGATGACAGGTGACAAACGGCTCGCCATTGCTGCTAGTAGTATCGAAAAGATATTTATAGTAATATTATTTTATCATTTCTAACATAAACACAAAAAACATCTGCATTATATATTCCAATTTAACTAAAACGATGAGTGCAACCAATTCCCTTAATTTCGTCTACCTGTAGGATGCTCTTATGAATTTGCTTCTAATTGCATCTTTTGAATCATGTCACAATTTTCTGCTTCACTGTTACTTTTTTCTCTATTTTCTTCTGTTTCTTCTTTCGTTTTTTTGTTATTACATTTATTTTGTTGGGAATTGTTTCATTTCTTTAATTATAATGCTTTTATGTTTCTGGTATGCCATAACAATGTTTCGGAATCGATCCCATCTCTGTTCCTAACATTATGACGTGATTAAATTTATCATACCACCCCGCTCCCCGTTCAATCTCTTCTCTAGTTCCAGTGTAACGATAATTACGATTATACAATTTTTCAAGCAGCAGCAGCTTGCACATTGCATATGCAACAGTCCATTAGCTAAAAAAAACAAGAAAAAAATAGTGTTACTTAGCGTTCTTGTCTTAGCTAACATATCTGCTAACCTGCTAAATAACATCACTTGCTTACAGCGCAGCAGCCACTATTCTGCCGGTTAGTTTCGTTTTGCGTAGGTCTAATATTTTGCTGTGGTCCGGCACCTTCATTTTTGGGTAACTTTTTAGCTAGTCATCGGAAAAAATTTAAAATATGAAACAATAAATCTAACACACCTTGTGCATGAGAGCAAAAATATTTATAGTGCAAAAGCGTAGCATTTCCGAGCAAAATTTAGTCAATTTCTGCGACACCAATCGATGAAAACCATCATGATAGTTACCCCATGCACGGTTCGAATCATCGTATTAATTCGCCAGTTAAAAACCAGGCGTATTACAGCACGAAAGTCAATCGTATACTAGCAATATTTTCTAGAGCCTACTAATACTACAGAAACATTCGAACGTGGTTACTTACCTATTGCAAGAAAGATATCATTGACATTTACGGCTGTCTTAGCCGACGTCTCCATAAATAGTAGCCCATTGTCATCGGCGTATTGCTTGGCTTCCTCATAGTCTACAACACGACTATTTGCCAAATCTGCCTTATTGCCGGCTAATGCAATCACAATATTTGGTGATGCCTACAAAGAAAACATGACGTCGCATCGTACATCTATATAGCCTTATCTAATGGTAACAGTATCATACCTGTCTTTGTAGTTCCTTTACCCACGTTTTAGCCCTCGCAAAGCTATCACTGTTTTGAATATCATACACCACAATCGCTGCTTGCGCACCACGATAATACATTGGCGCTAGGCTATGGTATCTGTAATGTACATAGTTGAAAAATATCTTTTCAGTATGGGAATTTCACGGGTGTTAAGTTTTAACATCGTAACACAGGCCTACGTACCGTTCCTGTCCAGCAGTATCCCAAATTTCGAACTTTACTGTTGTATCATCGATGCAAAGGGTTTGTGTAAGAAAAGCAGCACCTATAGTACTCTCCTGGTACTCGTGGAACTGCCCTTTTACAAAGCGTAGCACTAGTGACGACTTGCCGACTGCAGACTCACCGAGCAGCACGAGCTTAAACTGACAAATTTTGTTCTGTGTTGCACCGTTTGGGCGCTGAGCTGCGCCTCCTGCTCGTGGGCTGGATGCCATCAGTTCAGTTGATTTACAAATATTTCTGCACTATACGTAGCAATGTAAATTAATAGACTTAACGTTGACTTTAAGTTGACCGCAAGATATACTACCACAGAGCTTAAATCACCGTGTCAATCACCAATAGTAGAATAACTTTATCCTGGAAGTTTCTTGCTGTAATAAATGCAAGAAGATTCATTTCAATATAGAGTCGTATTTATTTTAGAAAATATTAAACTCTTGAACTTGAGCCTAACCTTTTGTTAAAGTATTTTAGAATTAACGAATAGCATCTGGGTAAATTTGCAAACTTTCTATTTACCAATAGTATCAACCTTCACACAATTTCGTCGTAGTTTTTAATACACTAGACAAATAGATAATCAAAATGAAGTTTCGCAGTGCACTCAAGGACCTGTGCAGGTATAGCACAACAAAGTGCATTTAACAATTTCAGCAAACTCATGAATACGTTCAAAACAAAGACCGACCACATACCAATCCGACCAGTCATACATACACGAAAATGACTTGCCTATTACTTCCAAATCATCAAACAGGCGAATCATATGAATTTGTATAACCAAGAACAGTATGTTCAGCATTTTTTATTCTTTTTTCAATAATTAATACAGCATTTTATCCTGCTCCTGATTCAAGATTGGGAACAGTGATCCGTCCAACGTGCAAGCTTATAAGGAAACGAAATAGACGTCACCATTGTCACATGATGCACATTCAGACATCTTGTGTTACGCATATTTTAATGCTTCGCCATCCCATTGATATGACAACATATGGTATTTTATCAAACAAATGTAGTCACAAAGAAAGAATCACGATATCCGTCGGCCGGGCAGGAATCGTCAGACCGCGAATATTTAATGGGTTCACGTACGCCCACACAAACAGCTTCAAGTTTCAGAACAATTTCAAATAGTGGTTTCCTAAACAGCTGATAGAGAACCTAGTTGTTGAGATTAGTCGAGGTCTTCTGCCTTGTCCTTGAAAACGAAATGATGAGTCGAAATAAATTTGTGTTTGTTAACTCTAGTCCACCTGTGTTTACTACGCCGCTTAGACACAAAGAATAAAGAGAACCAATTACGTATGGACCCCGTGTGGCTCAGCATATGCAAAGTCCAATTTCAGCCTACTGCACAACCTGATTACTTTTACCCGTCGATAATTTAATAAAGAAACGGCTCCTTCTTCACCCCCATACCATTCATTCATAATATGAACGTTGCAAAAAACTAAGCCGTTCTTCTCATCCTATTTCCCGAATTGCACGTGTTTTTTTTATACTTTTACAGACATTATATGTTTTCTTTGTATAACATAAGCTTTTGCAAAAATCTACATTAAAATACTATTTCTACATGCGTTTCAGTAAATCACTACCATTCGCCCACATTTGATGAAAGTGGCGCATTTTTTTTTTCAAATTTTTACACGGTAAAGCACCACATACATTTAATTTTGCTCATAGGTGTTAAAAACAAAAAAAAAACATTCTTTTGCGTAGCAGCTTCACTTTGCTAACCTCAGAGTAACACTTCACATGAATGTTGTTATAATACTATTTTCTTTTACTGTCAACGATAATCTTGAAACTAGTTACTAGTTGCACAGGTTAGCTATAACCTTAGTTGCCACTTCCGCAAAACAAACGATGCCCTCCATCTGAGAGCAGATTTCTCTGGTGGAGAGTACTCCATATATCCGCCATTCTTTCCAAATGACGCGTATCGATCGCTACGTAATCAAATATGTTGAGCTGGATACTAATATTGTAATAGTTTGGTATATACAACTTATAAACGATTACATAGTACCGGTACACTTCTCACTACCTAGCAACACTTTTTGGAAATAGCAGTGAGGGTAAAATAAATCTCACGAACTTTACCAAACTTAACGAATATATTCCTCCCCACTAGGCGTGCTCACTTAAGTACACAACTAAATAGGATGGTCACAACCATGGCTATCGAATGTTCCGACACGTTATTTCACGGGATAAATACTGGCTAGCAGCACTTTCTGGTGTCCTTCCAATTGAAGCCATCCTATGATTGAGTTAAGTCGCCTATTCGGCGGAAACTGGAAGTTACCGGATGATTTTCTCCATGCAACTCCTCCGTTTTTCTAACGATTTTTTCTTTCTTTCTATTTTTTCTCACGCTTTTAACTCTCGCGCTCTTGCTTGATGCTGGTGCTGTTTATCCTCCATTTTTTTCACATGCTAAGCAAAGGGATTGATGCCGCACCCCTGTGTGACAAACAATGTGATGATGGAACGCATCCCGTATTCTAGACAATGTGATTTAGTAAATAACTTTGGTAGATTTTTTCAAGGCAGGAATGTATGAATTTTGCATCCCTACTAAGCATGCAATCCAAATCATTCGACATGAAAAATTGTTGCTACTCCGAACATTCTTAAAACTTTTGGCTTGCGATGATCACGACACTTGATAAAATTCGCTTTTAAACTCTAAATCTCTTTATGAAAACTAGACTACTTCAGGGAAGTAGAGCGAGAAAAATGATA
Source organism: Anopheles nili (assembly GCF_943737925.1). NCBI lineage: Eukaryota > Metazoa > Arthropoda > Insecta > Diptera > Culicidae > Anopheles > Anopheles nili. Next base: position 175,399 of record NC_071292.1, on the reverse strand, counting down.
CTTCTGTAACAAGTAACAAAGACGCACAAAATAATTATCATCGTGAAACGACGATGAGTAACAATTCCGCATAAGTGGACGGACACGTAAGCACACGTACAGCAGGCGTAACCAACGGGCTACGAATAATCTTTCCGAATCCGTTCCACAAAACACGAAAATGCAACAACGAAATAAGCTTAGACAACGGAATAATAGAAGAGCTCAGTATAAAGATAATCTTACTACCTTTCTTTTGTCACGGCAGCAAAATGTAGTTAAGATCACAATTATGACGAATAATTTTTTTTCACAATTCTCTCACAAGCGAACATATTTCTCTCTTCTTTTACTCACTCATTTCTATCACACAAAGCATTGTATCTCTTGAAACTGTCAAATCATATTGATTGCTTGAATGTTTGTTTATATCTCAGAGTGCAAAGTGTGAATAGCTAAAATATTACTATAAATGGATTTGCTGCTAAATGAAACGTATGTAAAGTTTGTAACCCATTTCAATACCCAGTATAAGAGCAACTAAGAATCGATATTCATAACATGCCCAACGTTCATTCATGTAAGTACTTAACTGTCAGACTAACTTGACGACGGAAAGGATTCACCAGATCAAAAGTTTATTTCATAACATCATAACAAGTGTTAATACGCAAGTAGTTTGAAAGCGGCCATGTGTTTTATTTAAAAGCCAATGGCTGCAAAATAGATATATTTTTATGCCGTTTGTACCCTTGTTTTTAAAACAGTTGGCCACGTTCTTGATCTATATCCCACTACCAGACGTGAAAGAATAACAATTCCGTGTTATGGAAAATCCTGCTGTCACCGATCCACCTCCAGAAAAAGTAAGAAAGATAAACTCGAACAACAAACGGTATAACGGTTAAATGATATCAAATCTTTGCTGTTTATTGGTTTCAGTCGATCATTATTTTCGGACGAGATGTGAGCACAATTCCGTGCTTTCGGAATAGCTTTCTTTATGGAATCAGCATCGGAATGGGTATAGGATTTTTAGCATTTATGAAAACTTCTCGTCCGCAGCTTTCAACGCACATCGGGTTTGGTTCATTTATGGCCGTCACTTTAAGTTATTGGTTTCCTTGCCGCTATCGATGGTCCAAGCAAAAGTTTGATGCAGCACAATTACAGCAGGCTTTGCAAAAGCAGGCAATCTTCGAAGGAACAGAAAAGGAACGAGAACTTGTCGCTCAACCTTGAACATGTCCCAGAAGCGGTATCGCTGAAATATTAGCCAAAATTATCATCCTCTCCGTTCTGCTTCCAAGTACGATGGATAAATTATTCCTTCATTAGCCTATGAGTGATCAACCTATTAATTATTCCATTCCGAAAGCACGCTTCAAGGCTAGTTTTTCTTGTAACTCATTTAACAGGGAATGCCCATTCGGTTCCATAGAAACACTCGCGGTACCAGAGCTGATCGTGCGTAATACTGTGGAGTAATTTGCCAGTTCCACAAGAGGTGCATTTGCTTTAATGACGCTACTGTCAGATCCTCGTGGTGTAACATGTTCGATACGTGCTCGCCTTCGACTCAAATCAACCATAATTGGTGGCAGATACTTACTTGGCACAACTATTTCTAGTAACATATCTGGCTCTAGCAAGCGGCACCTAGAATCCGTCAATATTTTACCAACACACTGAGCAGCCGCAGCCATAATAAAGGTCTCTGCGGTACCTTTGTCTATCGTTAGAGCGTGGAGTTTGATAATACAATCCGCCATCTGGCCACCCATCTTTGGTCCTCGTTGTAAGGCGGCTAGAGCACCTTTCCGAAATAGAGCCATCTGTCGCGGTCTAACCAGTTTCAAACTTTCTTGCGCTTCGGCACTGTTATCTAGTATAAACCGCTCCATGTTATGCTCATCTTGCGACGAACAGGGACATATAGTTAAATCTACGTAAACAGATTGCTTACTTCCAGCAATGTCTTTTGCTGCAACCCATTGTCCTCGGGCGGATTGTTGAAGGGCTTCTTTGTAGGCTATCTGAAGAGGACCGAGATCGGCATTGATTCGATATTCGCTTAGAAGGCGTGATTTTACTATTTCAAGATGCAATTGCCCCATGCCACCCAACACAGTTTGACCGGTTACCTCATCAAAACGCACTCGGAGGCTTGGGTCTTCTCGTTGGATTTCACGCAGCGCATTTTCTAACGCTGTTTGCTGTCCCGTTGATGGTGGTTCAATGGAGCAAAAATAAACCGCATCTGGTATCGTAGTTTTTAAACCCAACTTTGAAACTAACGATGCTTTTTCGTCGTCCTCAGTCCGATTGTCGCCAGCCACGATAGCTAATATTTTCAAAGCTTTTCTCAAAGCAGCTGCATTTGCTATCACTAAATCTCCTGTCACAGTCGATTTGGGGCCAGCGCATAGCCCTATATTGCCCGCACCGAACGAATCAATCTCGCGGTACTCATCGGCTAGCGGTTCATAAATGCGTTGTACCGTCTCTGTCGATCCACCTGACTTGACGGTAATGAATTTAGATCCTTTCCTCAAATTGCCTCGAAACGCACGAATCAACGTAATTGGGCCGCGTTGTTTGTCATGTGTAACTTTAAACACCTTACCAACAAAATCATTTCTTAAACAAAGAGAAAGGAAATGGTTGAAGATCGAAACTAATGGCTAATGGCTAATCATGTTACACTTACGCAAAGCAATCATAAAGCGTGTTACGTTCGCTTGGGGCTGGTAAGAAGTTTAATACATTATCCATAAGTAGTTGCACACCTACGTTTTTATAGGATGATCCTAGTAGCACGGGTACTATTTGCTAAAAAAAAGTGCTGCTATACTTTTTATTTAATTAATTTCATAACAAATTTACAAACCTGCTTCGAAGTACAACTGCGAATAGCATCTAACACTAGCTTCAGTTTAACATTTTCTAAACTGTTCGCATCTATTATAGCTTGAGCAAGATTATCATCCATCCCCGATAGTGTGTCGATCAGCTCATATAATTTTTCTCGAACATTATCATGCAAAGTTGTTCCATGTAATGGGATTGCTTTATATAAACGACCCTTGCTTTTGGAGTCCCAAATGATTTTGGTCATAGACAAAATGTCAATTACTCCTGCAGAGCAAACGTTCCTGTACTCGAACGATAACATACTAATAAAGGAACGAATATCAAACATACCTACCAATGCTCCAGCTTCTTTGTATGGTATTTGTAGTGGCACTGGAACTGTAGCTAATCGATGTTTTAGATCTTGCACGCATGCATCGAAATCTGAACTTCCCTTGTCCATTTTGTTGACAAATACCAACCGTGGTAAATGATGACGATCAGCTTGGCCCCACACGGTTACTGTTTGTGCTTCTACGCCCGCAGAACCGTCAAGAATAATCACGGTTCCGTCCACCGCAGCAAGTGATTGCTCTACTTCCATGGTAAAATCTATGTGACCAGGTGTATCGAGTAAATTGATACGATGTTCCTTCCAGTTGAAACTAACCGCCGCGCTGCATATCGTAATGCCTCGTTCGCGTTCTTGCTGTAAAAAGTCCGTCACCGTCGTTCCATGCTTTACTTCGCCCAGCATACTGGTACGTCCGGAGTAGTAGAGCATTCGTTCGGTGGTCGTAGTTTTGCCCGCATCAATATGTGCCAAAATACCAATATTTCGAATATGCTTTTCGCTAATAATGCCTTCCGTGTACCTATGTGCATATCTAAAAAAATGCCCTACAATGTTTGCAAAACGTACGCGTAAAACAGCGATGTTCACCCGGCGCAACCGGTTGCACAACATTTTTATTTACATTTAAACCAAACAAGCTATTTCCATATTACATTGTCATTGTGATGACGTTTGACGTTTCTTTATTTTCATCTTTACTAGCTTGCTAGTATCATAAAACTCATTCAATAACTAAGTACTGCGTCTGATAGCGAAATAGATTGAACGCAATTTTATAATCAATCATTGCTGAAGAAAATTAGCCAAAGTTTGTGTGTTGTGTCCATGTGTACCGTTTGCTCAATGTGCGACGAAAACATCATCGTAAGCGACATCAAGCAGAATGTTGCAGTTTCTAAAGAAAACAGGTACGTGTATTTGTTTGTTCGAGACCAACCTTAAAATACAAAAAGATTCATTTTTGCTCAAAAAGACATGTTTTTGTTAAATGGATTTCATTTTCCAGATACATTTTCTTATGAAAAATATTATATGAATCTATGCACTTCCAAGCGCTCCTTCTAAATGCTTTTTCAAATGATCGAACTTTCTCTTACTGGAAGTAGGAAGGTGGGGTAGACGTGATAGGGTAGTATGGAAAAGCGCCGAATCAGATATCTTATTAATTTAGCTTTTATTTCTCCATTAAGTCAAACTATGAATCTGTTATTTTAATTCATTTTTAATTTGTAATAGGCCGCAGAAAATCAATTACGGGAAGTGTCGACAATTGTGAGCCTACTTTAGCAAACAGAACCGATGATCATGCAGCCCAATTCAGTACAAGTCATGATGTCATTGACAGTATGAAACTTCCACAAAACGACGAGGAAGCACTACAATTAGCTGAACAGTATTGCATTGAAAAAAAAGGTATGATATTGAATCCATCCATGCCTGTCGAGGGCAAAATTAATGTTACTCCTTATTTTCATTTTATTTCTCTCTCTCTCTCTCGCTCTATGTCTCTTTTTTCTTTCCTGTAGAATATGCTGTTGGCGTTTCTAAACTTTCACGGCGTATGGTTGATATTCTGGCAGATCAAAAATGCATGTGTTATTTTGTACAATTTTTGGAATCAAATAATGCACTTACGTTTATTAAATTTTGGTTGGAAGTAGAAAGCTTCAAGGCAGCAGCTTCTGAAAGCGGTTTACGTGATTGTGCTATATCAAACAGATATCCCGGTGAGCGCTTGCATCGAAGCGTTTCTTCTGATGTAGACGAAAACTTATCTTTCTGCAATGCAGACTGCGATTCGCTGTCAACAAACTCATTCTCCGAATCAACTGATGACGTACGTTGCACGTCTCTCATTTCCCCCACATCGTTAGTCGGAGTCCTGGAGGAACACGCCGATAACAAGGAGAAGGACCACCAAGGTAATTGTGTTGTTTCGCTGCAAGAGCAATCATCTGAAGGTAGGCGGTGCGGGTCGGACCTTAAGCATGTGCCAGAAATTTGTGATATTACGATCATGCGACAGTCTTTAACAGACGACGAAAAAACTCAAATCTGTGAAGCAAGTAACGCAGGACTTCCAATGCAGGGCTCTAGAACTCCCATCTCCTCGGCACCAAATAAATGCCCTTTTAATTCGTTAATTAGTTCAGATGCTGTAAGAATCTACAAGAAATATTTGATAACTAATTCTTCGCATCACATCGACATGCCGGCCACAATACTTTCTAACATCTCGTTGGCGTTGTGTAATCTGGGCCGTGGGTGCAATGAAGTAATTTTCAACGAAGCTCAACATTATCTACTCGAATTGCTGGAGCAAAATTATCTCTATCCGTTTATGGAGAGCTCCTTTTACTGTAAGTATTCCTTGGAAGTGTTGACAAGTGAAGATCTTGTACTAAGAGATGTTTTGAGCAGCGAGCTGGCCCTGTTCTATTTTATGGAACACCTAGAACAACAGCACAAGCACCACTATCTAGAGTTCTATGTAGGAGCTGTAAATTTTAAACGATCCTTCGAGAACAAAGCACAAGCCCAAAAGGATGCAATGGTGTTGTATGAAAAATATTTTTCACTTCAAGCAACATCGTCCCTGAAGTTGAGTGATAAACTACGCGCTTTACTCGAAGAACACATCTGCTCGTCAGATCCAGGCTGCAGCATTGCCGAATGCTTCGAGCTTCCGGTACGAATCATTGAACATTTTCTTGAGCAACAATACTTTGCAGGATTTATCAGATCGCCCCTTTATAGTCGGTTCATAACCGAACTTCTCGGTAAAGTCGGTAAAACGCCACATAGTATCAGTATATTACCGTCGGTCGTAGATCGACAAGAACAGAGACGGCGGTATGACATAGCGGGGACGGACGGAAGACCCCTAAATCGCAAAATATCGTCTGATGGTTTTATTTCTTCACAAAACACTCTCCTGGCTATGCCCGACAGTAGCTTCTATCGGCGTAATAGGAAACAGGTTGTGAACGTTACGCTCCCTGCTGGTTCTGGAATGCCTGTTGCCCCTGGCGTCGGTAGCGTGGAGCACAGCTTGCACATTGATTCCCGCCAGCTTTACAATCCAGATTTGTTATGGCGACGGCGTTCCTCAGCTGTAGCTGCAGGCTTGACATTCGGCAGAATAGATGCACTAGGTAGATACGAAAGGGATTTTGATATAGTTGAACCTCCCTCCAACGACGATCGGTGGAATCGCAGCTTATTGAAAAAAGCGGTGCGTAGGCTTGTTAATTTACCGGAAGACAAAGTGCAAGAAGAGCTAGCTTGGCAAGTTGCTGAAATGATTATAAAAGAAATTACTAACGTTACCATGAACCATAATACATAATTCTACACAAATTCGCCCATCTTTGTCAAGTCTCTTCATTCGATTGGTATTTTAACAAACGGTACAGAGCACTATTAGCAATGCAATCCCCTCAAATGTTGTCTATAAAAATAAGCGCTTTTTTATTAAATTAAAATTTGTTTACACAATTTTCTTTCATTACAACTGTAATGGTGTTTTTATAAAATTCACATATAGAATAGAAAACATAAAGTATGCTCTAATACAATAGAGCTAACAATGACTACACTCAAAAATGCGGAGATACCAAGCCGAAGAAATTTTTTTTAGTAACCGCCTTGTATGAATAAATGACATGAAAAATTAATCTCAAATTTATATATATATATATATATATATATATATATATATATATATATATATATATATATATATATATATATATATATATATATATATATATCAAAATTTATGTTTCGTCTGTATTGTTCTAATTACGATGATGTGTTGCAAATTAATTATCCATCAGACTCGGCAAATTGAATAAAGAAAAATATTTGCTGTCGGAACCGTTTGTAAGCGCGATAGCGTAATTAAGGCAAAAAGTAACGTGCCAATAATTATTTGGGTATTTTCATGTAAGTTTTCACTGTTACATAGCTGTCCATGACCGCAAAACATTCATTATTTAGATATCGTCATCCACTGTCAACGAATATTATATATATATATATATATATATATATATATATATATATATATATATATATATATATATATATATATATATATATATATATATATTAAATATAATCTTATGATGAATTTTCATGTTAAATATAAAAACAGAAGAACATAAATTGATTTTTATTCACGTAGTGGCAGTGGTGTACAAAAATTGCATACACGAAACATGTTGCAAATAAAAACGATAATGCAAAACAACGTACAATTGTTCATTGATAGGGTGCCTTAACAATCATTGTTTCATTATATCCAATTGGGTTGAAAATTATTAAGTGACAAAAAAGGTGGAACATATATTACACAAATCGAATATATTTTACTTGATTCAAGGATAAACCGGAGGACAAAATGATTTTACTTTCTATTACTTGGTTATGCATGTTAATACTGGCATATGAATCATACAGTTTTTGATTCTACTACAAACTACTTATTATTAAAGCGACGTCGAAAGATTCTTGTTCTGCATGCTAGTGAATAAGTAAATGCATTTTCTTTTCGAAGATTCTATACACACTGGCTACGACGATTAGGAAACAAGGTAAAGAATATGTTGGCATATCAGCTTAATGGCTCGAATCCCGATTCTAATCCTGGGCTGCTTTTCTAGCGAACTGTGTTAAGGATGATATTTCACTCGGGTTTGAATCGGATGGTAAATTGCTAAATTCAATTTCTTCGCTCATGATGTTCTCTAAAACAGTCAAAAAATTTGCTTAAATATAATAGCATAGTAAGGAAATCCGTTTGCGCTTACCCGTAGTTTCATTGGTAGGCCACTTTTTGTGACTCGGAGCATACAACACGATCAGGGCAAAGATGTAAATGTTCCACATGCCGTACACGCCGGTACAGAAAGCAGAGGTAAATTCGAGGTCAATATTTTCATCCCATTTCCAACGACCCTCTGAAACTTGACCAATAATAAAACCAATCACAGTCATTGCTGCACACAACAACGTGGCCAACATTAGAAATTGGAAACGATAAATAATGCCTTCGTAATGTAACCGACGAGCTGATGACATGGAGGGGAGCGAGGTACGCTTTAAGTTTATATTACAAAATACTTTCCAGATCATGTAACACAGAAAGAAAAAGTAGCATCCTGCCGAAACTCCGGCCAAAATTATGAAACCAAGCTAGAATAAAAAATAATTTATGGACATTCTTTGATATGATGATTGACGGGAGAGAAACTCGATGCAATGCTTACTGCAACATTTGCTCCAATCTTTGAAACCCAAATTGAGTAGAAAGGATTACGTAGCTGCACACCTCGTTCGCATAGATCAAACAAAAAAAGCGACACACAACCGATAGCTACAGCACTCAGATGCTTCCAATATGTTCTAAGACTCGATTTTTCTCCTGTTTCTTGGATCTGTAATATATGAAAAATGAATGATCGACTCAGCTGCATTTTGCGTTGTGTTCGAAAATCATTACCAGTAGGTGCTCTCCTGCAAAAATTAACCAGAAGGATAGCAGTGCAGCGTAAAAGATCCCCTGGCGAATATCACTTAACAATAGCATAAATGGCATGTCGAAAAACAGTGTCAAATACTCCAATGGTACATTAAGAACTGTTAATGCACAGCCTAGCGATAACAGCATCTGCTCCAACAGAGCCGGTTTGCGCTGTAGAAGATGCACTCGTTGCCAAAACCAAGCCATGATCGACACGATCAAAGGAAGAAACACCGTTTTAAGCGAGACCCAAACCTTGGTGAAACCACCATTCTGATAGATCACCGAAAGATGTAAGTCTTTAATATGCCCAATTTCGATATTCATTCGACGCTCACTGTCGACGGGTAGGCGGACGTTGAGGAGATAAAAATCGTGATGCAACGAACCGAGCTCAAACAGTGGAATCGTGTTACAGCTATACAGGTAGTCATCAGTGGCATTGTTGGCAAAACAATCGAGATCGCGTTCTTCCATCGAAGACGCCAAATATTTCCAACTCTGGTCCGGGCCATCATCCTTATTCCGATACGCAAGCCGCGCGTCGATGGTAATTTTGGAATGCGGTTTATGTAGTACATTTGCTTCAAATGCAATATCCGTCTGTAATACGCCAATCAAATTCTGTTGCCACCGAGAATAATCTAGTTGACGTCCTTCGCGGGGTAAAGGCATTTGGAATACGAAAACAATCTGATTCGCCATTCGCATGTCGTCACTTTCAATATCAAAATGGTCCAAGCTCTGACAGCGATCATCGCCCCTGGAATAGAGCCATACTGTGGTATCGTTGTGCGATCCTGGAATATCTTTACATATAGTTGCGAGAATCGTCTGCACGCTGGCTGGTACGGGGGCTGAATAAAGCAGATAAAAATATACAAACATATAAACAAATATATCTTTACTTCTTGATACGTGCAGCCGGAATGCGAAGCGGGAGGTGTGTAGACCGTAATGTAAACAAACGAAACATCGATGATGTATGCATTTGTATATCCAAATATTAGAGTACTTTTTTAAATCAAGAACATTGATTTTAATAACGGTTTAAAAATGTGTGGAAATGAAATTTTGTATTTGCTCATGTTCATGGTAAGAAATTCAAGCCATAATGTTAAAAGTAATTCAGTAAAATACTCACCTACAAGTCCACCCAGAAGAAAACAAAAAAACTGCATGCACAGCAGACAAGCGACTAAAATGCCCAATTTTTTGCCACTTAGATTTTCTAATATTGTACCCGTCATTCTGAACGCTCCAGTTATCGTCTTCCACCAACCGTGCTGCTGTTGTTATCCTAAAGCTGTGAAGAAGCCACCATAAAATACACTCATCAATTTACTATCCCCTTTTCTACTACTAGCAGTAAATGGAACATTGCCTTTCTATTCACTACAAACTGTAGTCCAATAACAAATAAAACAACAACACTTTTTTTACACCAGCAATTGAAGCGTGTTCTGCAAAAGTTTTTAGAGAATGAAGCGTGACTTATGCTGGCGCTGCTTCTGGCATGGATAATTTGACTTTTCTTCTTCCTTTACTTCAATCTGTTTCATGCTTCAACATAGCTGTACCAAGCCTCCTCGCTTCGGTTTCGTGACATTATTTAACCTTTTCAATATGAAACATGACTTCTCTAGAATCTGCAATATAATTTCTCAATAGATGCAAAATCTTGTCAATTTGAATGTTTTTTCTTTAACTTTAATTTCAATCTATATAATAAGCGCTCCCGAAACGTCGTAAACAATTCTCTGCTCTGTGATCATGCACTTGAAACGCGTTATGACATTGAACCTGCCATTTGATTATTTTATGTTGTAATATTGAGCTTAAAATTGATGAAAACAGAAAAAGTTCCCTCAAGCTGTTTTAATTTGTTTTCAATTTTTTATACTCTAGCTTCATGAAGTTTCACAAATACTGAACATTTTCGAAATTAGCATGTAGCTGCTTTGCATAGGTCGCTACAAGCTACTACGCATAAAAATGTTTGAATGGTGCAATGGATTTTAACGCAATTCGCTACCACTCTATCGAATACCTTTTACGTTGACAGGATCCATGGGGGCCAAGATCCTTATTGGATGATGCTGCAAATCATTACTGAAGGTAGCAAAGATATATCGTCGTAGATCAGTAGTTCATAAATGGTCGCAGGAGTGTCAATGGCATTAATATCTGGCAAAACTAAACAAGAGGAACTTTCAGGTGCGCCAGTTTCAAATTTGATACTAACGGTTTGTTGTGTTTGAGGTATCCTTTTGCATCAATAGGCCAAATGTCAAATGACGGATATTGGTAATTTTTTGAACATCGCTGTGTTGCATTTAGAAATTTGCCTTAAATCTCTCTTCACGATGTTATTCAATTGTATCTTATACACACATATATATATATATGGACAAAAATTTGTAATTAGTATACAAACACTTTAAAATGGTATATATATATATATATATATATATATATATATATATATATATATATATATATATATATATATATATATATATATATATATATATATATATATATATATATATATATCATTTTAAAGTCTTAAAAAACACTTACAATTAAATAACAATTAAATCATAGGATTGAATGCAATTTGCATTTAACAGCATCAGCCAAAGCAAACTACTTTCTTCCTCGTTTGACAGATTCTCCCACACTACGTGGATGACGTGACAAAAGGAACTGAAAGTGTTATTTTTTGCCAGCTAAGTTTTGTGAGCGTAGAATAAAGGTATCGTTAACCGGACAGAAAGTTGTAATAAAAATCATATTGTTAAAATGTGATTATCTCTTTAAAAAACAACAACCTGTTACCACTATCTACTCCTGCGATTTATCTGCGGATTCGATTCTACGGCGGTGGCGTACGGTCCTGTCGATGAAGCACCGTCAAGGTTCTGCTGAAGGCGATATAACACCCTCGTTTATAGGCTTAGATCTACAGGAGAATGAATACAACAGCTGCCTGACTTCAACGAACTTTTCGAATAATTTTTGTTCACCATAAGGATAAATCAAACAACAAGTAGGGAAAGTGATTCACCCCTTTGGAGCAAGATGCGAAAGGCTTGCAAGCCATTGTGCCAAACTATTGTGCGTTTCTAAAAGTGGATCGCTGTAGAAGGTGGATGGTGGATGGAAATAACACCAATCGTTGAAAGAATACATCCCAGTGGATGTAAAATGATCAGATGTACAGAAGATCATCTTCGTAGCAGCAAAAAAAAACAATAATCAGCCTACTATCCTGCTCCTGATTGTTATATAGTACGTGCTACACTCGGCGTGTTTCCGACTCAGGAAGCGTTAGGGGAAGGCGAAAGAATATTTCGAGTGTAACTTATAATAAAGCAGGAAATAGTTGACAACAATGGAAACAAATAATTGGATGTCACCAGAACGTGTACCGGAAACATCAGATGTGCATCTCCAGGCAAACTTGAAACCTGTCCTACCGACTGGACAACCACAAGAGCGGCCACATATCAAAGGTTAGGCAGATGTTCCGGACAAGCTTTGCCCTAGTTATGTACCTTTAACGCATCGTTTCATTTAATTCGCGTCCTTTTTGTAGCCCCGTTGATGAAATTCAAAACGTACCTGACGGCACTGCGACCATGGTCGTTGTCGGCCAGCTTGATGCCTACATTACTCGGTACCACTATCGCTTATCGTGTGCACGGCTATGAAGATCTCAGTATATTAACTTTTCTTTCTACCGTGCTGACGGTGGTGACCGTACATTGTGCTGGCAATGTGGTAAACACATATTATGATTTCGTTAAAGGCATAGACGATCGCAAAGCAGATGATCGAACACTAGTTGATCATATTCTCAGCAAAGATGAGGTACAGCAACGGGCGAAATCTTGTTTTCATTCATCTGTGCTAATACTGCAATGTGCTCTCCTTAATTTCATTTCAGGTTGTAACCCTCGGAGTGCTGTTGTATGGTGCGGGGTGTGTAGGGTTCGTGTTTTTGGTTTATCTATCACCGGCCAAGCTGGAGCATCTTGCGCTAGTGTATTTCGGTGGGTTATCGTGCAGTTTCTTGTACACCGGTGGTATAGGCTTAAAATACATCGCCCTAGGTGATGTTCTTATTTTGATAATCTTTGGACCGATCTCGGTGCTATTCTCGTATATGGCACAAACTGGGTATATCGAGTGGGCAACCATATTCTACGCCATCCCACTTGCGCTCAACACTGAGGCGATATTGCACAGCAACAACACGCGTGACGCAGAATCCGATAAGAGAGTTGGTATCGTGACGCTGGCCATTTTAATTGGTAGAACCTGCTCGTACGTTTTATATGCTGTGTTGCTTTTCACGCCATATGTGATTTTCGTGGTGTTAGGTATGAAATATTCTGTACTGTTTCTATTACCGATGGTAACGTTTAAGCAAGCGTTTGCTATCGAGCGGCAATTTCGCAATGAGGCTACAGTACAAAAGGTACCACGCCAAACGGCTAAGCTAAACTTATTTTTCGGCATTCTGTATGTTGTGGCATGCTTTGGCGCACCACAGCTACCGTTCATAACGAGAAAATGAACCACACGTAATGCTCAGCGGTACGCACCCACCGCTTCTGACATATTTCCGCATAATGAAGTTATTGGCATGCTTTCGATAAAATGGCATCTAATAAGGAGGTCAAGAGTAGCATTTTTCTAATTTCTAAAATTTGTTATATATATATATATATATATATATATATATATATATATATATATATATATATATATATATATATATATATATATATATATATATATATATATATATATATATATATATATATATATATTCTATTTATTCATTATTAACATATGCTGCCACATTATGCAATTGTCGTTGCACGGATTGCAGTTTTCATGTAGTTGTGTACGTTTTTGTCTTTAGTTTATGTTGACAGATTGCTACTGATTTGCAAGTACATTTTCGTATGCAGGAAGCATTTCTTTTTCGTTCAAACTTAATCGTAATGCTATTAGTCATTACTATGGCGACTATTTATGAAACTAATATTATGTTGTTTGTATGAAATTTGGACGTGGCATTACTTTCTGGAACAGCAATTCAGTAGCACTGCACTATTTTAGTAATTTAAAGCTTTCATGGGGTAGTATCGATTTCTGATGGAATATAAATATTAACAATATAACACAACATATCACACATCAAATCAAAGAGTTTGCCAACAGAAAGTTAGAGTCCCGATATTTGCTACTACCTCTGCTGATTAAATGCTATTCTGCTTCCGCGTTGTGCAGTGAAGATGAGGAGAGTGCGAAATCAACAGATATCGCTGCGTCTTAATTGATAGTTTTTGTTAAATAGTAAATACACTATCAAACCCTGAGCATAGCCAAAAGCAACCAATAAGATGCAGGTGTTACGAAACAAATAGGAAGTGGCAATACTAAACAAAAATCTGCTTTTGCCCTGGCTCTGCCGATGATATATTGTGGCTCCACCGTTGATATAGTGTGGCTGAAATTTACGTTTTAAAGAGGTTCTAATTCTTGATCTTTATTGCGCATCAGATTGAAGCCAATCAAAACATCATGTGAAAGACAATAATTAGCTAATCAACATAGATCAATAAAGATAGAGATCGCAGCATTGATTACAAAACACATTAGATTAGATAAGCTTAGGATGTATAAGCCTAAAGCGTTGATACACATAGCCGAACAGGATATGCAATACAAGCAATCAACTTATTTCGTTCCGTTTATGCTATAAACCATTGTTTCCCTGTATGGTAGTGTATTTGAACTTCACTGTTCAAAAGCGCTCTATTTAAGCCTGATGGCAAATAGTAAATATGTGAAATGGTTTTACATTCATTCCTCTTTTCTAAAAATCTGAATATCAATGAATCACTTTGTATCGTACATACAAACGCAATATATATAAAAGAATATGGTCAACCAATAAATTACATTTAAGAAAATCGATGAAAATGCTGCTGAAAAAAATGCAGCTATTGCTTTAGTTTAACATATACAGATTCTTAATTTGAATATCATGGTTTAGAATGATTGGATTGATATTTAGATTCTTAGCTTCAAATTAAAACACTGTTCCCCCCCCCCCCCCCCCGTCTACTCCTGCTTACTTGTTACACAATTGCTTTATTCTAATCTTTCCATTAGAAATGGCCACATATATGACGATGTTGCCATAGCACAGTGCAGCAATAAATTTGCTACGTAGTGATTCATTTCGTTACTGATTAAGCCTGTAACAGCCAGATGGTACCAGATGCGTCAAGATGTCGCACATTGGACAAGATCTTTCATGTTGTAACCGAAGTTATTGTTAAGGGGCTCTTGTTTTTCAATTTGGGATAATGCACCATTAGCGCTTGAAGCTACTCTGATTATTATTGAGTTGTACTAATTCCCGTCATGCGCCGTTTTTATTAACGGTACATTTGACTTTAAAATTCAAACTGAATCATTAAATCAAACCGACTACTATGTACAGTTTTTCTTACAGAATCTGAGAGATAATTTAGTGGCAAGCGCAAACTCCGTTGTTTTACATTTGAATAGTGGCTTTATAAAATAACGGACGAAATTTTGTTATATAATGGAACTGGATAATATACGAATGAAAAAATAAAGGTCGGAGAGTATTATTCGCATTAGTTCTTCACTAGCGTACATATTGTCGAATGATAAAAAATAAAGGTAATCTTTAATACGCGCACAATAAAAAAGCGTTATGAAGTTGTCAGTACAGTATTACGATCGTGTTGCTTCCCCTTGAGTAATAACAGAAGCAAAAATACGACGAATGACCTAGCAGATAGCAGACTACTATACAGCGCGACGAAACGTTTGATAATGAATAGGATATGCTTCGGAGCAGTAAAAAGAATGAAGGATGGTTAAAAGTTGATTTTATGTAGCCTATTAGAGGCATAAAGCACGGCCAATATGAATCTCCCTCCACCCTGCAGGTTTTAGAGAAGATGTACAGTGCGATCATTTTTTTTTTCGTATGCATTTTAACCCCCACGCCTCATAGTATTGTTTTTGGTTAGTAATTTCAAATAGCCAGTGCGACTTCTCCTGCATTCTGCAATGTTGAAGCTTTAATAATTACTAGACGAGCTTTTAAAGGCTTAAGCCTTGCTTTCGTACATTTGGTCAGATCTCAGGCTTTGCTTTGCTTTATTCGCCTCATTCTATACATTTTCTCGCGCAAGAGAATTTTTACTGCATAGGCTTTTGTCTTTTCTTTTTTCATGTTGAACCCATCGATCCTAACCTCACTTCATCGAAAATTGTATCGGGTGAGTTTTTCTTAAATCACGTGCATGTATTGTGAACTTAGAGGTATTTCCATTGATCCTCTTATGATCTGTTTTAAATTAATAACTGGAAATTAAATTTTAAATTTATTTTTCATATCTTGTGCCCGAATGATATGACATTCCGTATTTCAAGGAATCTGTCAAACCTGAATTAAGTAACTGGCCGTATCTATGATGTTTACAACTCATTCCAAATAAGCAAAATGCCGTAAATTGTTTAGAGTAGCTAATCGTTTAAGCCATTCGGTAATGTTAATTTTATAAAATTAATGAATGTAGGGATGTAATTAACGTTTTTCGCAAAGTTCTTAAATGCAAAAAAGGTGAGTAAAAGAAAATAGAATAATGAAAATTTTCGATCTCTTGATAGTGCATTAGTTGTAGGTATAGAAATTAGTTGTATTAATTGAGTACAAAGCTTATTTTTATTCTGGTTTCAATGAGCATACATTGTGCAGAAAAATTAGCCAGCGTAAATGTTACATTTGTAATTTTAGCCGTCTACCAGTGCTTCAGCGAGCCGGAGCGGATTGCTGTTTCTTCTAATTATCTACCTACAGCCGCCTCCTCAAATATTTATACTGCACATTCGTTAATGTTAGCTCCGTCCAATTCAGTGAAATCAATTTCCTCGTCTAGCTGATTTCCTAGTAGAATATGCTTCATACAACCTGTGAAAAAGGTTTTGAAATGTCCCTGCGTTCGATCATACACGTTTTGTTCGGGAAACCCACCTAAAAAGAAGAGAGCAAAGTAATGTTAAAGTTAAAATACCCGCGTTCGAAGTACGTGTTTGAATTTGATATTAGCTACGAACCTAGATAAGTAATTTCCTGCAGTAGTTTTGTCTGATGAAATGTTGGCAGTGTTGATACTAACGCGCCTGCGAATATAACGTAGCCATCTACATGCAAACGAAGCTGAGTTGATCGTGTTTCCAACATAATATGGTGCCAGTCACCATCGGCCACAAATACCCGCCGATGGCTTTCATTAGTAACGTTATTCGCGGTTGTTCCTCGGTCTTGCTCCAGCATATTACTAACAACGACTAGCAAACCATGCCTAATCCCCACACCAAGGTACCTTCCAGTTGTGTCAGTTGCCCATACGAGCACACCGTCGTGCAGTGTGGAAATATTAAACGAAAGCTGCAATTCTATGGGCGATTTGTCAGTTAAACTACCTCCCCCGTTATCGTTGCGTTTGTCCTTCATTTTGATTTTTTGAGATGGTATCAAAATGTAGCTGCGTTCGTTGAAGCCTAGAGACGAATATTTCGTTGTGGCTATTTCGCAATACTGTCCCGTCCATCCGAGTCCAGAGCAACTACAGCGTCCATTTGCCATGCATTGGCCATTATTTCGACATTTTGTAATTTCGCAGGATTCTTGGATTTCGCAGTTTGTTCCTTTAGAGTATTCCGAGCACTTACATCGCGGTTTCGAGTACTCATCCAACAAGCAAATGCCTCCGTTGGCACATAAGTCGCCACCACAGGGCGTGCCATCGCAATCGTTTATGTTGCGCGAGGCCACGATCGAACTTCCATTCAAAGTTATGCGTGTTCCGTTAAGGATCACGTTTCTAATGCAGCCACGGAAGGATGTTGGGTAACCAGTAAGAGCGTCATAGGGTACTTCGGACAGGTCTGGCAATCCCCCAAGATACAGCTTAGAAGTGAGACTCATATACTCCTCACGCTGGACGAATCCGGCAATTGAAGAACTTTTCCCTTCCACCCACAGTGTTAGTCGCTTACCGTACTTGACAACACGTATGGAATGCCATTCGCCGGTGGCAAGCACGTGATTACTGCGCACCACTGCTATTGACTGGGATCGGCCGGAGGAGACGCGATACTCTACCACACCACCCTGGAGGCTAATACTTATGAATCCTTGCTCTCGTGCATCCGAATCGAACGTAGGAACGAACAGAATAAGACCTTTTTCGGACAGTGGGCGTATTTGTAGTTCAATGGTTAGCTGCCGTATCTTGAGTTGGCGATAGCTTTCGGACCTCGGAAGCAGCACATGCTCGTCATCATAGATTTCCGTGTCGTTCCGTGTTTCGGGAAGCACTTTTAAAACATCGTTGATCTTGTCTAATTCGCGGATAGACTTTAACAAAATGGAATGATTGTGCGGAGTAATGTGCGAATGTTGCACTATCTGTTCGTAGTAATGCACTTCGTTCTCACGATAGGAAGCTATCCAATCCAATCCTTTGTCGCCAGCAGGCCATCGCACCGCAAGATAGGAGCGACGTCCGGAAAATGAAACATCACTCAGATGTTTTAATTTGGTTTCGCAACGTGTGCCTATCATCCCATAGGGGCAATCACATTCGTACCCGCCCGATACTAGTGGAAAGCAATCGGAGCCAATTGCGCACTTGCCGCCTGCACTCTTCTCGTCACAAGGATTCGCTTTTTGTGAACAAAGTATGCCGTTCCAGTCCTGTTGGCATATGCAGGTAAAGGTCGATCCATGCTGCAGACAGGCGCCGTTATTCTGGCAAGCATGGCGATGACACTCCTTTGTGCCACATTGACCTATGCTACGGCCACGCATACCACCGATGTGCTGAAGTGGAATGTGTACCGGTCCAGCTACCAACCGAATGTCGAAGATACATCCTTGAAATCCAGAGTGAAGTGGTAAATCGTGTGGTAAACTGGAAAAGTTAACACCTTCATGGCCACCGATGTACAAGTACGGAAATACATTCAGCTTCGTACTTCCTCCAGGAGAATTACCCGAAATGTTCATCTTGCCTTCAATGGATAACCAAGCGGTTTTTCCGTTTCTACCTACGTGTATCGTGGTGGGACGAGTCGGTTGCACCTGGAGTGGTTGCTGCGTGAAGATTCTCCGTGGGCCACTACCTAAATTCCATGTGACCAGAATAAATCCTTTGAAAAAAAAAACAAAAAAAACCGTTATGATGTCATAATTGTACAGCTGCAACGATGATACTGTCGATTGGTGCATTCTATGCATACCTTGTATAAAGCTAATCGAAAAGTGGTCGCTCTGTTCTTGATGATTATACGGTTGGCCAATGAATGCTAGTAGCGATATCTGTGCGGAGGTTGTGGGAATGATTTTAAAGCTAAACTCCAGACGATCCTCTATCGGAAATGCTATTGGATATGCAACATAAGATGCAAGTCCTTTAATGCTGCCAAAGAACGAAGGTTGTAAAATGTCTAAATCGTGTTCGCAGAAATGACCATGTTTGCCATACGGACATAGACACAAATATCCGCTTTCCGGAAACGTTATACATGTGCCACCAAATCGACAGGGGTTATTGTCGCAAATGGATCGGTCGCAAGTTTTACCCATATACCCAAAAGCGCATTTGCAACTCCAACTGCTCGCGTTAGAGCTGCTAGGTTCTAGATCAGGATTATACTGTTGTCTGAAAAAAACGTTGTCTTCATCTTTTTCTACACATACCGCACCGTTACGGCATGGACTGGAAAGGCAGGCAAGTGATGTGCATTCATAAATCAGGTATGCGTCTTCGGCATTGCTGTGAAAAAAGAACATAAATGTAAACCCACGAAACCATTCGAAGCTATGATAACTTTACTTACTCAAAAATTGCAGTCGGTTTGTTGTTGATTTCCAATTCATAAACACATCCGGTAAATCCGTGGTAGCGTGAAATGTTGTGCGTTAGCGTGTGCATTGCTTTAAACGGGCGACCACCCATATGAACCCAGCTGTATTTAATTGCAGCTAACGGCACCGCTATTGGATCAGTTCCATCTGCCTTTTCCTTATATTGAGCTTTGTACACTTTTCCGAGCCATGTTGGCTGCTCGCCGCTCATGGCTAGCGTATCGTTCACATGCAGTGATGCATTGCAGTGACTGTAGTGTTGATTGAAGTTCAATCTATAATGTAAACCATGGTTTAATATGTGCTTGTATCACATTACTATATGCGGAATCACACTTACTGTACTTTTATGTGTAATTCGAATCCATTGTTGACTGTTCCTTCGATTTCACTCAACAGCATGGTTTGCAATCCACATGAAAATTGAAATTGTAGCAAGCCCTTGTGCAAAAACAACGCTACGTAGTGGCTCCCTTCATCGCCTTCTGTCGTGGCTAGTAGTATCAATCCTTCCCTAGAAGTTAACTTTGCTTTAAACCGCATTGTTATTACCGATATTTGTTTAAACAGCTCTGTTGATTCGCTGCTCCTAGTAATGGCATGTTCGACCGTATCGTTTCGCCGATAAATTACGTGACGTAGGAATGATTCCTTAGAGAAGGCAGCGTTTTGTATGCTTACTGGAATGTTGCAAAATTGTCCAGTGAAACGAAATTCACAAAGACAGCGTACCCCATTGGGAGTCAAGGAACAAGTACCACCATTTGTGCAAACTGTATCGTCGCAGTTTTGCATCACATCGGGAGATTCATCACCAATAGAATTGATTGGCACAGGTGTGGTTAATGGAAATGCTTGATCTTCCCCCGAAAGCTTACGTGTTGATGAGGTAGTGGGAGTTTGAGTGAAAAAAAGGCTGAATTCAGGCGCAAGAGTTGAGACTCGCGGTGCGGCCTGCGATGTTGGAATGGTAGTTTCCATAACGGAAACAGTGGTTGCTTCCATAGAAACAAAATCGGATGATGTAATGTAGTCGGACGATACATAGTCTGATGTGTCTAGGGTATTTTGTGATGCACTAGTGGGCAACGTCTCTTGTATAGCTATACTCGCTGTAATTGGTTCGGGTCCGCTTGGAGAAACATTCGATGTCTTATTTTCTTTTACATCTTCTTCACCCATTTCAATTGTAGACTTTTTATCTGTTGTTTGTTCCAACGGTTTTTTAGTACTAAAGAAAGAGTACATGCTAGTGATATTTTCCTGTTCAGAAGTACCTGAGTGTGGGTCTCCCCCGCTTCCGGCAGGGATGGCAAATTCTGTAATTGAGCTAGCATAAGCTGTAGTTCTATGCACTCCATACTGCGGGTTGGTTACTTGGTCAGGGTTGTTCGTTATTGTCAAATTCGGGTCAGTATGTTGTTGTGTAGTATAATTCTCCACATTTGTTTGCGTAGGAAATGAGAAGTCCATGGTCACCCCATGATCGACACTATCTTCTATTGCTTCCGTGGTGGTAGACCAACTTGCATCCTGGGGTGAAGTGCTTTCAAATGATTCTTCGAATGTTGCTTCTTCGATTGTAACATACATCGTATAGTTACAATCTAGTCCCTCAAGTGCACCTTCATCCGCCAATATGAGACACTCGCAATTTTCTCCCGAAAATTTTGGCGCACACATACAAAAATAGTCATCCACTCCATCTATGCATGTTGCACCGTTTACGCAACGTGGTTCTGGACCTAGCATCCGGCATTCGTCGTACTGCAGCTCACAGAGTTCCCCGTGGAAGTCTGGCACACAGTAGCATGTAGGCGAATCTTTTTCCATCAAGCATAGTGCCTGATTGGCACACGGTGAGCTAGCGCAGATTAGTATTTGTTCTTCGCAGTTTGTGCCACTGTACCCCATCGGACAGGCGCACACGTACGAAGCAAACTTATCGATACAAATTGCTCCATTCTGGCATGGGGATGAAGCGCATTCATTTATCTCTGAATCACACAAAAATCCCTCGTAGCCTCCCGTACAGTCACATGTGAATTCCAGGCCCGGTCCATCAATGCATGCAGCACCGTTGAGGCAGCGATCGCCCGACCGATTGCAAATGGCAATATCTATCTCGCAAAACTCTCCTTCGTAACCCTGCACGCAGGTGCAATAAAATGCATTGTCTCTGTCTTGACAGAAACCACCATTCTGGCAAGGATTTGATTGACATTCGTTAAAATTCTCCTCACAATTCAATCCTACGAATGAAATGTAATCAAATGTTGTTGAAAGATCTATGATGTTACTAACGTTGCAGCTTGCTGACCTAAGAATCCGTCAGGACAGGTGCAGTTGTAAGATGCGATTCCATCGATGCATGTTCCGCCATTACGACACGGGTTGGACCAACACTCGTCCCAGTTCGTCTGGCAGTGCACGCCGGTGTATCCATCAATGCAATAGCATGAGTATGTACTGAAGCAAAGCCGTTAAATTAGCTCAAGGATATAATAGCTTACATTATTAGGTTGGTATCTAAGGAATAAAATTATTTCATTTGGCTCTTCGAAATGAGACCGTTGATATATAGGAATCGTCAAGAAAACAAATGTGTTATCAAAAAACGTCGCGAACATATTTAAAAAACACACAGCCACAAAACAAAAGATTGTTACTACCGCCGATTTTCGAAAAAAAAAACTCCTTGGCGCTTACGCTTCATTTACTCCTAAACCGGAAGAGACCAGTTGTATAGGATAAACAAAACTAGGGAGCGAGAATCTTTCTTGTGCGGTTACCCGTCCCAGGTAGCATGACAAAAAGATGTAATTTATACTTTTAACGTTTACATACGCTTCCAATATCGATTATACACTATAGCTCCGTATAACATTCTCTCAATTGTTATGCTGCTATAATTATTATATGTAACGATCGTAAAAGGATGCTTCAATTCCGTGTAAGCCGCCTTACTCGTGCTACGTGCTTAAATTTGTCGTACTCGAATATTATTTTTGATGGCATGGTAAACAGTCATTTTCAAATTACACATTTATTGATTGTGTTAATTTATAGAAAAATTATGAAATCGCGCCGCACTCACTCAAGGTGGTGCGTGGCAGTGCGACAGCGAAGGGAAATGAGTTTTGTACTCCGTCTCTAGTTGGGTTATGATTACCTGTTTAGATCATCGATGCACACACCGTAGATACATGGATTGCTCAGGCAGGCATAACCTGCGTGGGACGGATTAATCATAGCACTAGACGCTAGAAAAGTTACCACTATCATGCATAACCACCATACAGAATGTGTCCTTTCTGTCGGATTGGGGGTCTTTAACATTTTGTTAATGACGTATTGCTGCAATGTAGTTTATTCGACCAGGCAGCGGCGATTAACGAGACCACCGAACAGTTACACGTATCTCGCAAAATAGCTAAATAATGTTGTTGCTGATCTTATCACTATTCAAACTGCTGAATCCTAGCTGGAATCATCTATGCACTATAATGAAAAATTAAAGTAGAAAATACATCAAACCAACAAAAAAGGAACTGCTTCACTACTGCCAACCTCGCCGTCGCAGCACTGCTAAAGAACTATTACTATTTACGACCCGTAAACAGCGAATATGAAACTTTGCTTTGGATTTTCTGCTCGTTCCCGATTTCACACCGAACGCGTATATGAAACGCAAAGGACTATTTGAAAAAAGTTTGATTCGCTCACCTCTCGTGCTCGTTACTCACAGCAGGTTAAACCAAACCATTCAGTGTGACTAACACTGCACTGTGGGTCAAAACATACAACACGTAGCCGTTTAGTTGCGTTGTCAAGGGAAACTAAAATAACAATTATTTTCAGCTGATCTAAAAGGACCTCCTTTTTGCTTGAAGCTTGCTTGGAGTTACTTGCATGAATTAGAGTTATGCAAAATGCAGAGGTGTATGGATTTGGAAAATACCTTCAACATATGCTCTAAAAGTTACATGACTCCTATGTTAGCAATCAGGAACAACGAACGAGTTTATTCTTTTAACAAAAAGTTGATTAATAGCAAATATCATATAAACTTTTGAGACCCAATGCAACATTTATTATTTTCCTTCTTATTCATTGAGATTTGATTTGCTAAGATGTTAAAACCCATTGGACCTCTTTTCTACCAGAATATACCTTCTTCACAGCCAGATGTATATCCTTTCTTCGAAAATGGAGGTATTTAAACTTCGCGTCAAAGTTGGTAGTAAACCATAGCTCATGTGATTGCAGAGCAGATTGTCTATGCTCCTTTACCGTACGTACGGGCTGGCATTGGTAGATGGTCCTGTACACCACTATACACACAAAAAACTCTAATACTTTTTCCTTTTTAACGCTTAATTCCGATGTGTTTTCCCAGAGTGTTCAAATAATGCTACAAAAGCTCATTTAATATATTTTCTGTTGTAGAATCATGTACAGGGATTTAATATGCATTCATCACTGTGGTAAAAAAATATTTACGCTCGATCAACTTTTCAATTGTCCCCTTTGTAATAAAGCTCTAGGAGTAGGATGGGATGATACACCGTTGAAGTAAGTTATGTTTGAGGACATCCTAGCAATGTGAAGCAATTTTAAACTCTATTTTCGAACAGCTTACCTAGTCCTTTCATAAGAGCTGTTCAAAATCCTTGCTCGATTGTTTTGCGACCATCTGGGGGAGATTTTTTAAGGTAAGGCACGTGTTGATACCATGATATGATATTATCAAAAATTGAACGAACATGAACGTTTTTAGTTCCTTCCAAAACAATGATGATTTACATATAGGAATAACTTCCTCAAAAGGAGCTATCGTAGAGTACGACATATATGGAATATTAAAAACGCCACCGAAAGCAGACCCATCTACAGACAAATGGAATCAATGTCTTCTGATTGCCCAAGTATCAGAGCCATGGTTTGACTGGTGGGATGAGGTACTGGAGCAGATATCAACGGACGAAAAGTGGCGCAAAGAAACGTATGATGAAAATTCCCATAACTGCTACTCATTCGTGTTGAGTTTTCTGAACGCTGTAGGGTACAGTGAACTATCAACTCACTGCCATGATAGGTACTTACGATAGGTAAAATTAAAATTTCAATAATTACTCATGATTGCTGGTTTTCAGGTTTTCATTCAGCGAGAAATTTATTGTTGTTAAGACACAAAATGCAGCCAAATATATCTCCATTTACCGGAAGCTTCAAATATATCGATATTTTATTGATGAAGATTGCGCAAAATGACTCACATGTTGCGTATTTTAACTACTAATTCTACGATGCAAACAGTTCAGACAGTATGATGTTAAGTGAATGTGGAAATAAAGGTGAAAAATTGGTTTTATCAAGTATAATTTCATTATCTTTGGGAAATTTTCATAGCCAAAGCTAATTAACATTATACAATAAAAGCAATCAAATTAATTGGGAACCTCGTAAGAAATGAGTTAAATCGTGGCAGCGGTGGCAATAACATCTTAATTTATATAATGAGCGTTAAGTAGCAACAGTTAAACATAGCTCGAAGAGTTAAACGCGGATCTGGGTTTGCACCAATAACAGCGAGTCGCTAACCGTTAACTTTTTTCATGATTATGACATTTGTTTGTCAAAAAATGAGTTGTCAAAATCTGGTTTCCTACCATCTTGCTACGGCGTGCATTTTAAGGACAATTTTCTTTAACCGTGCACGTTGGTGAATTTTCGCGAACAGTGTTTGCGGGATAAAATAAACACATGTGCTTGCTTAAAAAGAGTATGTAATACTAGAAATACTTTGTGTATTGCAAATATATAAGTGCGAAAGTGAGTTTGGTGTGAATACCACATTGGGAATCAGATCACTTGTTAATAAGTGCATTTTCGCTATTTGTGGTTGTTAGCTTATCTGATAACCCTATCATATGCCTAGAATTTCTGGTGGCTAGTTGAACGCTTGTTGTACGAGAATTGTGTCTTGGATCTGTCTATGGAACAACAGTAATCATTGATGATGTGATGTGGCTTGGCATGTGCAGTTGCGTTTGCCGAAAGCCACATTTGCTGAACAAAGCCTGCCATTGATAGTTTGCATGTAATAGGTGGGATTGGTGTGATTTAAAACACATAAACCTAAGCGGTACGAACTTTCTTCTTTTATATTCAAGGTAAGTTTGTTTGTTTTAGTATGTATTCAATATAATGTTAAGATTCGTCGTAGCGTTTTGTGCAAACTAGTTTGGGATAGAGTTTGGCTTGAACGTCATCATGGATGATGGGAATCGTTGAATAGTTAGAGGAACGCAATAGGTTTGTACGACAAGCACGACGCATACATGTAAAATAAAGGGAATTGGGAGAGCCCGAGTAACACTCACACGCCTATAGATCATGTGTACGTGAATATAAAATCATCACCATCTGATGCAAGTGAAAAAAGAGTGGAAAATAACTTTCACGCGCCATTTTGTTTTCCCGGTTTTATGGTGCGGTAGTAGCCGCGTTATAACTTGAAGTTGTCTTCATTTAATTGAATGCGAAATCTTTATTGCATGGGTGGGGAGCAGTTCGATCAATAATTGGCTTTCTTGAATCTGCACCTATGATTTGCATTTGGCTAAGAAATCGATATATTTTAACCGAATTTTGCAAACCTACTTTAAAAACATCATCTAAATCAAAGCATTTATGTGGTAATAATTGGAGTCAAGTTTCCATCTTTTGAGTCAGTTTCGTTTACATCACTTGGATTCATTCATTATGGGCCAGCTGACGTATGTTGAATATTAGTTGTTAACAAACTTAAATTTGGTGCACAATTTAAAGTCGATGATAGTAGATTCTCATTCGACAGCATGTTGTTAATTTAATGCAAAAGATGGTGTGAGCAATACTTTTTATAATCAATTTTCTTTTGATTTTGCTCTTGCTATTTGTTCTAGAGTTTGTATTTTATTGTTCTTAGCTCTAAGTGGAAACGATAAATCATGACGTCACAATAACCGCGTTTATGTCTATTGCGATTATCGCGGTACGTTTACGTTTGCTTGCTCGTAACTTGAGAGATATTATTGTCGAATGGAGCGGATTGAGAGAATATAGAATACGGCTGTGGTATCGCGAGTGTGTATAAGTATAAGTGAGAGGTTAACTTGCTCCAACAGCTCTAGAGCAGCATGAGCTACTTTTTTCTCTCGCTCTGGTGTTCTTGTTGTACGCGTTGCTTTTTACGTTCTCCTTTGCACTGTCATCTTTTCCGCAGTTGGTCGGGGAATGAAAAGTTTTAGCTGTAGTTTTTGTGGAGTCTGGCTGTACATGCAACGAGACGCGACGCTCGGTAGCGTTGAAGAAAAGTTTCATTTTGCGCTCGTTTTATGTGCCACTGGGGTATAGTATGCTCAAATGTTGATTTTTATAATTGGTGCGTAGCAAAACTGTGCACGATAATTTTACGCCATACTTCCTGGAGTTGAAATCATCTACGAGATTTAAATAAATTGGGTGCTGCAGGTGAGTTTTTCTTATTATTAAAGCCTCGATTTCTGCGCGGTTTGTTCATGTGTAATCAGTGGAATAATATTTTCCTTAGAAGTGCAATTTTCAACACACGACGTCAAACGATGTTACTCTGCACATTTTGATCGTTAATATGCTTTGTGGTATTTACTGTGCGTTTTGTGTAGCAAGAATTTTTCGCTGGGTGTTCTGAAAATAGTGAGCGCGGGCTTTTGGACAGTGAATATGTGATGTGACGTGAATCGTTTGAGCGTTACCACATTTTTTGTGATGGAACGCTGGTCTAAAGGTATTATGAAGTAATATCCGTGAATTTTCAACATTAAATTTTCTTTATTTTACATGACAATTGTAGTATGAGTGTACGTTGTTTTATAATATTTATTTTTGCGCATCCTGTAAGTTATTCTCATGGCGTTTACCGTGTTGGTTTGTGGTAAAGTGTAACACGATGATATGCGAAGTATGTGTGAAATCAGCATGATCGCGCGGGAGCGTGAATTAGTTTGTAGTCACAACTACATTGTTGAAAAGTCGTATATATATATATATAAATATATATATATATATATATATATATATATATATATATATATATATATATATATATATATATATATATATATATATATATATATAAATAAATAAATATATATATATATATATATATATATATATATATATATATATATATATATATATATATATATATATATATATATATATATATATTAATATTAAAATGTATTGTTTATTTTATTCTATTTCAAAAAGACATTTCCCGTATGCTTTTTATGTTTCGTTGATGTGTGCGTGTCTGGTCTTTTACACAGTGCTACGAATGTATTTGTGTTCGTGTCCGAACCATTTGTATTTGGAATGAGAATAATACTGAAATGCCGTATATTGATGGCACGAGCATGAAAATTTTATTCATTGTCAGCTTTTCCCAGACCGTCAAACATTGAACGACTTATTCTCGGTTAGGGTTTTAAGATAACAGTTTCACAGCATATCAGGCATAGTTCAATTAGCTTGTTTTTGCAAGCTCTTTCAAAGGTATGAGCATAGGTATGTAATAAGTATCATTTTGGTATTTTTGTCCGTATCACGATTTGATATGTTAAATTTACACTTACAATTTTGTAAGTATCTTCACTTACTGTAAATTAACCTTGCCGTACTGAGAAATATGCTTACATGTGGCTAAGTAAAATTTGTTGGTATTGTTTTCGTCATAAGATGAACGACATAGCATTTCATTTGGCTTGATTTTAAAATTTAAAAATTAACCATTCTAGTTTTGAAGCTTAATTACATCATATATGTTGTATTATCCTTTAA
This sequence comes from Anopheles nili, assembly GCF_943737925.1. Classification (NCBI taxonomy): domain Eukaryota; kingdom Metazoa; phylum Arthropoda; class Insecta; order Diptera; family Culicidae; genus Anopheles; species Anopheles nili. The sequence continues at coordinate 146,818 of NC_071292.1, read as the reverse complement.
TATTATGATCGCAGCTTATATCTCTAGGAACAAAATCTGTAGACCTTGTACGACTGGCCTTCTGTCCATCTGGTGTCAATATTGTTTTTGTTTCGTAACAAACACTTCCATTTTTGATATGGCAGATTCCGTGTTGTATCTAGTTTACTAAAAAATGCGTTCAGATCCTTTTTAGATGCATGTCCGAACACGTTTTTGTCTGGACACGAAGATGTATTACTTGCAAATCAACTTTGAAAGTTCAATCACTTCAGTTGAATGCTTGTTAATTTTTTTAAAACTGGAATAACATAAAAGTGAATAACAAATAGTGGGATTAAAATGAATAGAAATAAAAATAGTGACGAGAGCCTTAAAAATAATGTTAATACATATAAATAATTTAACTCGAATCTATTATGTGCACCTGCATTAGATATGTTGAATCTATCTTAATTTAAATGTTTAATTATGATTTATATTATATTTTATTTATAATTTTATATTTAATAATTTCTGCCATGTTTAACAGCGAGTAGTGACGTATTTACGGCTGCCTCATTGAGCATACGTTTGTTCTTCTCATACATCAAAACATTTGATGTATTTTTACCAAGTGGTGAAATGATCAACGCGAGAGTGTTTGAAAATCGATTTAATTATGAAAGAACTATTTTCATAGGGTGAAAAATACACATTAAACAACAGAGAAATCTATAAAAGTGAAGTGTGAGAAGATTATTGGCAAAGTTAGCCTTTTCTACTGTTGAACAGTCGTTTCTTTCATGTACGTATGCGTAGATAGAAGCATTAGTGAGAAAATATTTTGCAACCTTGGAAAATGAACCCATGATGAAGCGTGGCAGATTGGAAGATATACAATTTGGGCAACCGCGGGTTCAACCTCCTTCGACGGGACAACAACGTATCATTACAACAACTCAATCGCACAATGCCACTGCCGCCAGTAATACAGGCGGCATGATACAGTACCAGATCCCGCCGAACGTTATCAAAACAGCAAATCCGCCCGAATCCGTAAATTCCGTGAGCAACCAACAGCAGCAGCAAGCTTCTCAACTTGTCACACCTCAACAGACAAGTGTTCAATACACGGCCTGTAAGTAGCATCGAAGCACATTGCAATTCTTCATTTTTTGTTTATGGAATGTGTTTTTCAATTTGTAGCTTACTCATCGTCTCTTGGTGGGAATTTAGTCAAAGGGCAGCAGACAACGAATCAAGCACAACAGCAACAAATTCATATAGTAAACACTTCAAACACGACAGTACGTAGTACTGCTCATAAAAGCGGTGCAGTAGTCAATGCAGTACCAGCGACAGTAAACATCGCAGCCACATCTAATAACGGTGCGCCTGCGGCAGGACAGCAGCAAATTATAACAGCCAGCATGTCGCCGGGAGTTTTACCAGGCGGAGGAAACGTATCGCAAGGGCCGCCGCCTCCACCACCTCAAGGGCAGGCACAATTGCAACGACTAAAAGTTGAGGATGCTCTAAGTTACCTTGATCAGGTCAAATTTCGTTTCGGCAACCAACCGCAAGTGTACAATGATTTTCTCGACATCATGAAAGAATTCAAATCACAGAGCATTGACACGCCAGGTGTCATACAGCGAGTGTCGAATCTATTCCGTGGGCATCCAGAGTTAATTGTAGGCTTCAATACTTTCTTGCCGCCGGGCTATAAGATCGAGGTGCAGGAAAATGACCAGGGCTGTTACCTTTTTCAAGTATCGGTGTCAGTGCAGCCTACTACATCGTCTTCTGGCGCATCAGTAGCACCGCAACCTTCACCGCATAAGTACAGTACGATATTTCAGGGTGGAGGCCAAATCGTACAATCTACAGGTGGCAGCTTAAGTGGCACGGGTGTAACAGCAGGAACAACAAATGTGGTAAACACTAGTACTTTAGTAAGCAGCTCTAGTGGAGCCGGGGCTATAAATCTTATGGCTTATGGTGGCGGCAGCGGTCACACAAATGCTGCAGCGCCTAACAGTAGCAGCATACCTCCGTTGCATGCCGGTGGAACACCTTTGCAACAACCTGCTGGTGGCAATTCTAGTCCGGCTACGGTTCAAAATTCACCATCATTGGGAGTAGCAACTTCGACGACGTGTGTTCAGCCGGTCGTACAAAATTTTTCATCGAGAAATGATCACCACAGGGAACGCACTATATCGACTGGATCCGTAGTTGCAAGTAACGTAAGTCTTACTCCGAGTGGAGCAGCTGCATCCATCTCAACAACGACCGCAACTGTGGTATCTAGAGTAGACGTTGCAACGACGGGGAGTGGTGGTGGAGGAGCAGTAGTAACAGGTCAACCGTCACAGGGAACACAACCGCCGCCAAGCATTCATCGGATGATTTCGCAGCAGATTATTTCGCAGCAGCAAACTGGAAGTGGAGGTCTTGTACCGGCGAGCATAGTAACCGCTCCCACTCAGGCACACCATCAGCAAACAACGGTACAACAGCAAGTGCAGCCATCCCAAGAGGCCCAGACGGCGGTTGTAACTACTGTAGTACCAACCCCGACCGCCGCTACTGCTGCCAACCAACCTGTGGAATTCAATCATGCCATAACGTATGTGAATAAAATCAAAAATCGCTTTCATACTCAGCCGGAAAAGTACAAACGCTTCCTTGAGATTCTACATACTTACCAGAAGGAACAAAAAACGTACAAGGAAGGCGCGCTAAGTGGTTGCATGACGAATGCCAAACAGTTAACCGAAGCCGAGGTTTATACGCAAGTGGCTCAGTTATTTGATAACCAAGAGGATTTATTACGTGAATTTGGGCAGTTTCTCCCAGATGCCACTAGCCACCACAACCAGGCCGCTATGCAGCAGCATCACGTAGCTGGTAAAAATAATTCTCACAATCTAACTAGCAGTACAGTTTCCGCCACTGTACACGATCACCATCAACAGCAACATATGAGCGGACCTGCGAGCTCAGCTCCTGTGCTAAGTCTAGGAAGTGGTGCCTCCAGCGGCGGGCCAGCAGGTACCACAGGTCACGGCGGTAATGCCAAAAAAATAGGCAATGCTAACGTCGTCGTGGGTAGTGGAACTGGAGGCAGTCTTACCAATCTTAAGGTTTATAATAGTTTGCAGTCTGGCACCATGGGTCGATTGCAACAGGATCGCGAATATTCTATCATGACAAGTGAAGGCTTGAGTGGTGGAGTACATGGTCCAACCATGGGAGGAGGCGGCGGTATCGTAACCGGAAGTAACATTGCCGTCGGTGGTGGTGCGATACGGACTAGCACTGGCTGTCTAACAGCTAGTGGTGGTACCGGAGCAATACATATGGAAAAAGATCGCAATCATCACTTAGTAGGCGTTGGAGGTGGTGGTTCTGGAGTGGGTGGAAATACCCTGAACGCTAAATACATTCACGGCAGCGTTACGTCGTCCATGTCCGCGATCGGATCTTCGACAGGAACCCTAGTCAGTGGTAGCGTACTTTCTCCTAGTGGTCCCAACCTAGTGTCGAACGTAGTAATGTCAAATCTCACCGTAGGCAGCAATGCTGTTTGTGCCGCCGGCGGCGGTGGTGCGAACGCTATTAAGCGTTCACCATCCTCATATGCTGCGCAAATGGGACTTCTTGTAGGACCCGGTGGTGTTGCCAACGCTGGGAATATTATTAGCTCGTCGCGCGATCGAGGAGACGGCACTGGTCCACCACCGATGAAAAGACACAAACCTATCTGTCGCGATGTATCGCTAGCCGAAGCGTCCAAGTACGGAACGCTGAATGATTATGCATTTTTTGATAAAGTGCGAAAAGCGCTTCGTAGTCCGGATGTGTACGAAAACTTTCTGCGCTGCTTAACACTGTACAATCAAGAGATTGTATCCAAATCAGAGCTACAGACACTAGTGACGCCGTTCCTTAGCCGGTTTCCCGATCTCTTAAAGTGGTTCCAGGATTTCCTCGGTCCCGCTGTTTCTGTTGGAGCAGGAATTGGTGGCTTAGGATTAACGAATGAGTGCATACCGTTAACAGCAGCAGCAGCAGCGGCTTCCCGTCAGGATCGCGAGCGCACTCAGAGCGAACTAGCTGCTGATGTCGATTTGTCGACATGTAAGCGGTTGGGTGCAAGCTATTGCGCTTTACCTAAATCACACGAAGGAGTGAAGTGTTCTGGCCGAACGAATCTATGTCGGGACGTGTTGAACGATACGTGGGTCTCTTTCCCCACATGGGCTGAAGATTCGACGTTCGTGACCTCGCGTAAAACACAGTATGAAGAATTCATCTACCGCTGCGAGGATGAGCGCTTTGAGCTGGATGTAGTCATAGAAACGAACAGTGCCACGATTCGTGTACTCGAAGGCGTTCAGAAAAAGTTAACTCGTATGTCGCAAGATGAAGTTAGCCGGTTTCGACTTGATGATTGCCTCGGTGGCACATCATCAACAATCCATCAGCGGGCGCTGCGAAGAATTTACGGGGATAAGGCAACGGACATTATTCAGGGTCTGAAGAAAAATCCATCTGTCGCAGTACCAGTTGTTCTACGCCGAATGAAAACGAAAGAGGAGGAGTGGCGTGAAGCGCAGAAGGTAATAACCATTAATGAGTTTAAAAAAAACACACGTGATTTTGTTTGCAAAAACATATCACACTTCTTCTCTTTATCATTTTTTTCGCCGTTTTTCAGAGTTTCAACAAGCAATGGCGAGAGCAAAACGAAAAATACTACCTTAAATCGCTAGATCATCAAGGAATAAATTTCAAACAGACAGACATCAAAGCCCTTCGATCGAAAAGTTTGTTCAATGAAATTGAGACACTTTTTGATGAGGTGAGTTACATGAAGGTAAACACGATCGTCTCCATTTTTTTATTTTTTGTTTTTCAACGTTAATAAATTTAATTGCAACAATTGCTTGGTCTTTGGGGTGTTCGGTGATAGTCATGTGTAGAAAATCAAAAAAGGAATGAAATCAAAATAGAAAACTACACAAACCGCTGATCTGGTAGCTGAACGTACATATCTTGTTTTTTGTCTATTTACATAAATCATTTGTGATTTTTTTTCTATTAAGCGCCATGAACAGAACGATGATACGACAGCAACTCCACAGGCAGCAAGTGGACCGCATATGACGATACAGTACAAGGACAAGACAATACTAGAAGATGCAGCAAATCTCTTGATACACCATGTAAAACGTCAGACGGGCATACAGAAACAAGAGAAAGGGCGAATAAAGCACATTCTGCGTCAGTTTGTACCAGATCTGTTTTTTGCCCCTCGACAACAGTTGAGTGAAGACGAGCGAGAAGAAGGTACGCAAGTTCGATATTCGGAAAGTGTCGTAAGAATTTAGTTTAATTTTTGATTATTAACTATTACTATTTAGATGATAAGGATATCGATGTAATGGATCAAGATGAAGAACCCAGTGCTTGCAAATCTACAACAGTTAAAAAATCATCATGCACCACTTCATCGAATTACAATTCAACACAAGGTATCAGTTTGCCAGGCAGTTGCAATACAACTAGTAAACCATTTGGGAGTGAAGTCTCTGCTAATTTGGCAACGTCACCAACGATTTCAGTTTTAGAATTGGTTACTTCTAAAGATAATGAAAGTGGTGGCGGTGGAAATGGAATCGAGTGCGGAGAATCATCAAAACCACCACCGTCAACTTTGTCCACTACATCATCGAGCTGTGAAAAACAGTCGGCTACTGCTACAGCTTCCTCTTCCTCCTTAGTTTCGACAGCTGGTAATAATATCGTGCTTCCTGAAAGCATGAAAAATACTGATAGTAACGGAAACAGCAACATCAGTCCCACAGAGGGTAGTTCTGTAGAAAAATCGATAATTATTAAAACGGAAATCAAAGAAGAAAATGATGCCGCCTCTTCCACGTTACTGAGTTCGTCAGCAGCAAATGCAATAAACGAAGCCACTTCATGTCAGCAACCAATGAGCCCTCCACTTCCACTTCACGCAATCAGCAAACATATCGTAAGTAGTAACTATATTGCTCGACATATGCGCGACTGTGGCAGACTCTGCATTGATATCTTTTGTTTTTTTTTGTAGGAAGAAGCATATACACTATTTTTCACTAACAACAGTTGGTATTTGTTTCTGCGATTGCATGCCATTCTGTGTGAGCGCCTGCGTACCATTTATGAACGCGCCCAAATTATAGCCGCTGAGGAGCGAACTTATGAAAATACGCGTAATAATAGCACTGCAACGGCACTGCGGTTGAAGCCTAAAAGCGAAATTCGTATTGAAGAATATTACAATATTTTTCTTGACATGTTGAAAAATTTATTGGATGGCAACATGGAGTCGAGCAGCTATGAGGACACACTCCGTGAAATGTTTGGCATCCATGCATACATTGCATTTACGCTTGATCGGGTATGTACCCACGACATGATATTTGATATAAATTTCAAATATCAATGATTACAATAAGGAAGGTTGTGTTATTGCTAACCTCTTTAATTTACAGGTTGTACAAAATGCCGTACGGCAATTGCAACATTGCGTGACGGAACGAGGGGCTTTCGATTGTGTGGAACTTTTCCAGGCTGAACAACGGAGGAACGGCGCTGGAGGCCTTTGTCGTACTGCCAATCGTCGCATAGCTGCTGAACTAGCATACCAACGAAAAGCGGAGGCAGCCCTTCAGGATGAAAATTGCTTCAAAATATATATAGTAAGTACTATGTGCTATCACGGAAACCTAGAGTAAACCGTGTGAAACATTGACTGCCCATTATAAGCCGGTGTTTGAAAATTATATGATTTTGTGATGCATTTAACGTGTGATGTTTGTTCATATTTTTAGTATAAAATCGATTGTCGACTTACGATTGAACTGCTTGATACCGAATCTGACGACACAGCAAATAATTTCGCTAACTCACAAACATATAGTTCATACGTCGATCGCCTATCAAACCCTGCTGCCACTGGTACCGGAAGTGATAGTGGTGGTGTAGGTGGTGGTATTGATGTCGGCGGAAGCACTAGCGGTGGCGGTATCGGCGGCGGCAACGGCGATGGCGAAAACGGAGGATCTGTCATTACTGCTGCTACTAGCAGCAGTGTTGGAGGAGGTGACAGTGGTGAAGTTGCAGAAACAGAAGATGGAAGTGTTGTTGAAAGTGTCAATAATTGTGGTACTGCTGTTACGGAACCCGGTGTTACGCTTACAACCACTGGATGTGGTTATGTTGCTAACAGTAATCATGGCAATATCTCGGCAGGAGCAAATAATTGCAACAACAGTGCCAGTAGCACAGCCAAGTCGGATGTGAAAGTTGAAAACCTCGACGACGATCTGGTAAGTAGTAGGTGCTAGAGAAGTTTCGCAAATGGAAATAAGCAATATATGAAAATATTCAAGAAAGAGAAAGAGATGAAATGCGCTCTTTTCCATATCAGTTAATATGATCGATAGAAACTTTTTTGCAGCCAAAAAATAATGCTATTGAATTGTGAAAAATACAGCCATGACAGTAAGAAAGTACGGGTTTTGGTTATGCTTCAAGGTTGCTGTAACAGCTAGCATAAGTAATGTAACTGGAACATACAAATCAATCACAAAAGTGAATTGAAATGAAATTACTGCGACACTGTGTTTCTTTGTTTTTAGAACAACTGAAGTACATCTTTAATCGATCGTTAATTGGTATCAATATTTAACTAAGTAAGAGCAAAAATATTAAACAAATATGTGTATTAGAATTCAAATGGGAATGTACATTTGTTTTTAGATGCTTCTTCCATTTAATAATTTTGTAATTTTTATCTCAGAATATTCAAATGTGGCGATATATGCAAGCAAAACAATAGATTTAAAAGTTTTTTCACATGATATTTAACCCGTTCTGTTAGTTATTCTCATTTTATTTGCTGTTCTTTATTATTGTGCAAGGTTTGTTTTGTCTGGAAGCAAATATGGTTCTGATTTATATAGTAAATAACTACGTGTCATGATTACGCTAATCTTACGCACTGAGCTATCAATAATATTTGGAAAAAATCTTATCAAATGATCGATTGTTATTTTGCAAAAATCTTAAATGAAATATTTTTGTAGTAATTTTTCTTACTGCTAATTGTTTCTATCTGTGTCAGCTCTAGCATACAGTGTAAAGTGGACAATTTATTTTAAATGAGTTATCTTCAATTCTCATTCAAAATTGATTATTGTTCTCCGCCACCTACAGTTCACAAAGCTAGATAAAGTACAGATAAATACAGACAACAAAGATAAGTTGCAAATAGGCAAGCTTTTGCTATTTCAAGTTACAAACTACGTATATTTCTAGTATTATTATTTCCACTCCTTTCGCTCTTAGTTTATTTTACGAATATTAAATCAGATGTAAATCTATGTTATTAAATTTTTAAAATACTATTGACTACAAATTATAGGTTCCGCGTCGTAAGTCGTTTGAGAATGATATGGAATTGATAAAAATTTTCAATGTAAATTTCATAGTTAGCCAAATCAACTCAAGGGCTTGGATAAGGCTAGACGCTGTTGAGACTAATTTAGTGATAGGAAAATGATATAGGGATATGAAGTCAGTGATAAACAAAATTTAACTGATGTTGCTCAATTGTTAATGAGTTTCGATAAAACCTTGTATTTATTTAACTCTTTTTGCCATTATGATTTCATATAACAACCCAGCATGCTGTTCTTGTGGTAAACACATCAGATGTTGCAGTGTCCTTGATATTTCTGTTATTAGAAACGTATAGAATTTATGTGTACAATATAGCGCCACATCTGATTACACAGATCTGAAGGTCTCATTGCTTATTTTTTCAATATTTCAGTAGGAATAATTACAATAAAAATTTTGAATAATGAATAGAAGGTACATTTCATGTGTAAAAAATATTCGCATAATAAGCGTATAAAAATATTGTAGATAGTTTTGAACTAATGGCAACCGAAACGTGTACTGTAAATAAGGTCTTTAATTCGGCAATCTCCATCAAAATCGTGACGAATTATAAAACGAAATTTATAAGCATGTGTATAATTCAAATTTCAGTTTCATAGAAAATATGATATTATGGTGATAATATGCAAAAAAAACGTAATATGAAGTCATGAAACGTTTTTTTTTTGTTAAGTATAATAAGCTAGAATTGTAGACACAAAGAATGGAATACCATTCGTTCATGTTCTTTCATTTCCACCACAAATTATTTGTGATTCTCCATTGGGACATACCACTTAGGAATCGAATCAGTCTAAAAAAGGTGATCTGAATATGCAATACGCAGTATTCTAAAGGATCAACATTTTTTTCAATAAATCATATATTGTATTTTATCGTGTTATATTGTAACAAATGAGACGAAAAGTTATCAATAGATTGCTACTACAAGGTTTGAATGCAAAATAGCAATGCGGTTTCAAACTCCAGTATCAATGTCAATAAAAATTTTACGTTCTCAACAAAAAAATGAACGGACTACTTGTATATGGTCGAAGCATATTATCCGAGGTTTTAATATGAATTCCCCCTAGTAAAGGTCTACAGATATTGCAAGAATGCTACATCATTGAACATTAACATTCAGCATAGAAGTATCAGACTATCGCTAGCTGTGAAGTATGAACTACCATGTATTAGGTGGGTTGCGCGAAGTACAAGACATGTATTATCTGATCGATTATTTTAGGAAACATAAATGAACAATATCAAAAGAAGAAGAGATTATTATAAACAGTGCCTTTTGCTGGGTATTTCTGCTCCCTGAATTCATTACACCCGAAATTTATGTTTAGAGTTTGTGTAATTTTGCACAGCTTTCAATGGTAAAAAAATCACACAACCTAAGGGTTAGACAGTCAGTAAAAATTCTAACCTCTTACGTTTTATTTTAATACATTTGTTATTTATACACTGGTTGATTTTTTTCATTAAGATACAAACTTAAACTGATGAAGTAAATGCACATAACGATTTTGAAGCGGTTACTTCACTGCATGCTACCTAGCGACGGATTTGGAAGCATGCATCACAGAATGAGCAGGAGAAAGATAAAAAGTATAAAAAAAGACATTTCGAAACGATAGAACAAAATGGTCCTCTTGAACATTTTTTACAAATAGGTATGTTATAATTCACGTGCACATCCATGCATTAATATTTTTTAATTTGTAGTTTTGATAATGAAAACTGTTGTAACGTTGCTTTATTGCTTTTTCGTCATGGTTAAAATTACTGTGATTTTTAATACATAAGTTCCTATTATCTAACCACAGCTTTAATCTGTTTTAGTAGTCGAGAATTTCTTCCATTTTTGTATCAGTAATCTATTTGATTTTTTCATGTGCCTATGTTGGGATTACATCTTTATTAATAGTATTATACTTTATGCTCCATCGATGATTTGGTTTCAAGTAGTAATGTTTACATCGTTATTTTTGCTCTAGTCTGTTATAGGGAATTGTTCCTAGTTCTAGGGATAAGATTGTCTATCTTTACTAGAAATTGGTTTCTTGCTTTCTATTTTGCAAGGTACTATGACCATCTTGATATGCTTACATAGATGTAAATAATGAATTATTGCGATAAAATATTGTTTAATTGTACATAGGTAGCGTAGCGTAAAGCACATCTACTTCAGTGTTACTGCCGAAAAATATGGTAGAAAAATGTGTTTGGTTGTGTATGAAAAAACGCAAAAACAAAATTGTGCTCTAGACACAGTCGCGTTTTGATTGATGTAGAATATTTCAAATTTCTAGTCATAAAAAATATATATTTTAAATTTAGTTAATATAATGGTCTGTATGCATGTGTGCGCTCATGATTTTAATTTTATGGTTGATCGAACATTTTGAAAAAAGCTTTTTTTAATTTAACGAAATTATTGGTTAGGCTCTGTTATGTGCAGTAATTTTACCTATTAGAAAAAATAGATGCCGAACAGTCATCTATCATCTTTATGCTTCATATGATATTTTTATCTAGATATCTTAAGAACTTGTTTTCTTTTTCATGTTGTTATCCTCGATCTGATCGATCTTTCATTTTCATTGACAATCATTTTCACTTTCATTTAATGTTTTTTTGATATTATCTTACATAAAAGCGAACCGTACGGTGCTAGATTTTATCCATGTCCATTGGTCACGGCACGATTGAGTAACTGAATTAAATTTAATTATTTTTTTTGTTTCATTTATTTTATCATTCTCACACATCAACTGTTCTTGGTGTTGCTTGTTGTTACGGAACTGGTGATAGGCGACTCAGAAATCGCAACCGACGATATCTCCCACTTCACGCCATCGCAGACCTTTATTTTTAACGCGTAATTTGAAGCGACGGAATAAGCAAACGATGAAATATGCCAGCTTCACAGTAACTATCGATGGTCATTTGGCTACCATGAAGGAGCTGCAAAATACTGACGACGAGGAAATGTTGATACACGAAACTAGTGATGAAGTGGGACGAAGTCCATCGTCTGAGACCGTCGTCGTCACGTCTACCACATCCAAAAAATGTCCCTCATACGTGACTGGTGCTGCATTAGATGTTGCTGAACCACCACTACCGTCCACATCGGCTGAGCCGCATAGTACTTCTCTAAACATCGCTGTGTCTCTCAAATCGCTGTGCGATGAAGGTATGAATGTGAGCAACACCTCAACGAAAGATGCAACTGCTATTCTTCCATTGTCATCGACAAGAAGGAGAAAATGTTCGGATGACCGTAAAAGTAACGTTCAAAACATGGTTGTTGTCGGCGGGTGTGAGAGCGGCAACCCGTTTTGGTGCAGTGATGGAAACAAGAAATCAACAGCATGTGATTTAACGACAGAGCGCTTGTCGACGACAACTATGATGATGAATGGTATCAACAACCAAGACCCCCATCCAATGTGCATCGGTGACAGCGAACAAATGAAAGAGAACCGTACTTTGTTAAAATCCCAGATGCAAAAGAAAAAATTTACAATGTACTGGTCGGGATCGCTAACTCGTTCGAAAAAGGTAAGAGGAGATTAGTGTAGTGTGAAGTTAATGAAAATGAGATCATGTAAAAGTAAGCCAACTGTCTTTTTTAGACCCATTGCAAGGTAACTACTCGTATGGGTCGAAAATTTAAGAGCATCGTCGAATGTTGGTTAGAGCAGCATGTATCCGCATCTCAACGTGCCACCTGCGCCGATTGGCTACTTGGTAAGCGACATGACTTAATGAAGAATATTACTACCATAATTATTCAAAATAAGAATTCAAATCGAACGCCATACACACCGTACAATAAGTACAAGGTAGAGAACAGTAAATAATAGATGATAAAAAGCTATAGCTGAAGGAGATTCGCATCCATATCAGACAAGTTCGTAGAATTTGGTTGGATCTTTTTAGTTTAAATTGGTTTGTGAATGATTTAGAAAATCAATACATATGCAGTTCGTTGATTGCTGTAAGCTGTGTTGATATATGTTGAGCAAAAGTTATTATCATTCTCCAATGTAATATAGCAACAGAGCTTTCCTAGCTATGGCTATTGAATACGAAAAAAATTGCAATGACAATGTCCTTTACGCAGCTTGGAAGAAATGTTTTATTGGACCAAGTATCAGTGTTAGTTTTGTGAACGTTCAACGGAGGTCCATACAAAAATAGAATAGTGATACAAAATTTTTTTTAGATTCCTAGATCGCCTTCAATTGCACAACAGTGTGAAATAGATGTTTGATATATGTTCAATATTCACAAATATGTATCATACATCCTCAATGAAACATGAATTGGATCGTCTTAAATATGTTCGTTTAAGAGTAGGGGTATTCAATAGGAAGTTAAGGTGTTAAAAAGTTACAATACTGACGTGCATTCTTACGCACGCTAATAAACAAAAGTTAAGTGCGAATCAAACTTTGTATCTAACATAGAAAGAAATAGTTTTTATGACAAGTTTGATGTTTTTTTTATTAAACTAAATATTTGTCAAATTTTATACTGTAAACAAAAAGAAAGAACTCCGGGTAAGTGAACCTATTATAGTAATTGCATTGCAAATTATTTTTATTATTTATCAAATGAAGCAAATTGCAACAGGTGTAGAAAAATATTAGTTTTAGATACAAGCAATATGTAGGACATAAAATGCGCATTATACGATTAATTAAATCCATTTATAACTGTTTTCCTATTTTTCTTCAGAACATTACATTTTCCTTTTTTGTTTTGTTTTATGTTTATGTATATGCGAGAGTGATGTGTGTAGCAATTCCGCCGTAGCTGAACATAATTGATTTACCTTATTTCATTCTGGTCAATGTTGTTTCAAGAACCTACTACTTTCGTTCAACAATCATTAATTTGAGGTACTTCTCATGATAAGAATCAACTTTTTTTATTCATTGTTGATCAAATCTTGCAAATACATTTTGAGTGATATTTTTTGTTATTTTGAGAAGGAAATTGTATGAGAATGGGTGAATTCAAATCAATGCGGGAAAAATATTTTTCATACGATCTTCAATGAATTTTGAAAAAGAATGGTTTTATAAGGGCTCCACTTTTTTCGCACTAAGAGGTAAATCAAATTATTTGGGTAAAAGACTTTAGATTTAAAATAGCTATCGGGGTCTTGTCTGCTTGTTATATCACGCAGAAGTCAGAGAAGCCGCAATTTAGTTAGGCTTCGTTTTGTACATAATGAAGATTAGGTGTCAAAATTCATCCATTGATTAAAGATTATTTTTGGAAATTTTTAGTTGTATGGAAGCTCTCTTTATTCGCCAGGAAATAGATGTCCCGCCATCTCTTTTAGGGGGGAATGAGAAAATAAAAACAAAACTATTATAATTGGGAAAAATAATCTCATGCTCATGTCGGTAGTATGGTCTAAAATAATTAAAAATAAGAAACAACATTAAAACAAGAAACAACTAAGTTTTGCCCGCCGCAATTGACTTCTCTTGATTCCTACCTTCGGCTGCAAAGCCAGCATTTGCGTTAATGTATGATATTTTTACGAACCTGTTATCTAAGGAATGATTTCTTCTCAACAGGAAAATAATTACTTTCTTGAGCTTAATTTCTACTTTAGATCTAACATTTTTTCTTCACTAAAAAAAATGTAATTTAAGTCCCTTAAGTAATCGAGTTGAATGAGATACGCGGGGAGCTGTGTATTTTTGAAAAAATCTCACCTACTACGAAAGTTACTGTATCATTAATGTACGAATCAAACATTGAAATCGAATGGAGCTATGAGTGAAGATTCAAGACAAAAACAGATCAATAGATAGGAAAAATTTCTAACAAATCAATTTTTAAACATAAAAATGATGTTCTATTTTTCTCGGCGCATTGGTGCGCATGTCGTTAGCCCACGCAAGCGCGCCGTGGTTAGGTTTGTAAACTATGTTTAGCCCAGTTGATGATCTTCATCATCGCATGTCAAATAGATCGGACATTGAAAGCTTTGACCGGCTGCAGCCATTTCTAGGTTCTCGCCGGCATACGATAACAGCGGAGAAATTTCACAATCAATCGACCCATCACCCGCATCGATTATTTCGCTGGCGCCTGCATTGATAAGCCACTTCCTGTGCAATCTATATATGTCATTTCGCACGCTTGCCGGACAGTCTATACCGGCCGAGTCAGCGTTTTTAAGCGCGCTGAACTCCTCTTCCCGGCGTCCTTCCAAGGCCACAAACTGTTTCGCCAAAGGAAAAACATCGAAAATGAATTTTTCCATCTTTATGCCATTGGGCACGGTAGGCTTTACGCGCTCCCCAGTAACCGTATCAATGAATGGAATCTTCTTTTTGGCTACGTGTAATGGCATCTGCGTTTCAGCGATGCGGCGCAAAAACTCAGTAGTGAAGAAATGATTGCAAATGTTTCCCGCATTAAACGTTAACTTCCCATCACATGGATTTCGTTGAGTGGCCGTTTCGCTTGAGAGCTCGCTGTACTCGACAACTTGATATTTGCCTTTTACTTCACAAACCACGCCAACTGCCTCGTCTGGTTGAACCTTCTCGATAACTTTCACTCCGCAATCCGCGCGCTTGCGAACGCAGTAACCGATGAAAACCGGGTCCGCAACTTTTATAAGAATGTTGTCGACACTGTGAGCATGCAAATACCGAACACCCTCACGGTCCATCTCGTCCAATATACCTTCATCTTTAAGGGCTCGATAGATACCTCCGTTGCCATCAGGAGCGGTGGCCACCTTCCATTTTTCATCTAGCAGAATGCGACCTTCGAAATCTACGCATGGTACACTACGCTGACGGAACAAACGAATCTGGTCAGAAGGTAGCCCGAAGTGCTGGTTCGCAAGGAAATAATCGCGTGTTTCGCAATGCGTGTGTTCGCTAGTCATGATGTACCATCGAATGCGCCCTTCGGCACCCGCTAGTTTCTGCAGCTTCCGGATACGCTCGGCTTGCAACTGGAATAGAGATTTCTGCGAGGGCAGGCCAACGTTGAAGGTGCCCTTAGGGGCGGACGATCCAAGCCTGGTGCCTTGACCACCGGCAAGAAGTATCACACCAACTCTTCCTTCGCGGATTTGCTCTAAGCCTACCTGCTGAAGATCCAATAGTTGCTCCTTGGTTGCCTCAGACACCGAGAGGTACCGTTCTCGTGCGAGCGGCTTGAGCTGTTCATTTAAGTTCTCCTTCGTCGACGTGGCGGTTGCCATAGCTCGTCGAAACGCTTCATCCAGTGCGGCGCAATCTACACTTTCAACGGCTGTATCAAGTAGTTTGGCCTTCTCTTCCTCAGTAAGCTCATCCCAGAACGTCAACAAGTGGCTTTGTTGCCATTTAGCCAGCTGCTGTGCAATAGTGTTATATTTTTCACACATTTTTGTACTGCTTTCTCTCCAAAGATACGCCCGTGTACGTGGTTGTTCTTTTCCACAATGGAACGTTTCCCGAAAACGACGAGCCACGAACCCCACACTGTTGTAGAGGCGACTCTTTCACGATCGAAACAACCAGTTCAAGTGTGCATTTGGAACAGCCCGTATCAGACAGGCCGACACTCAAGCCGGACACGAAGAAGAGAACGAGCAGCAAATAGTGCGCTTTCTATTTCTACATGTTGCCCACTACGTGCTATTTCATTCGCACGAACTTACACGTCTATGCTTACTGGATGTAGAGGGTGTAGAGTAAACGTAAACAAGTTTTTGTCAAAACCTGTGATTCTCTATTGTTGGCTGTCTCTTGCGTTCGCCTTGAACCAATGTTTACTAATAATCTCTATAAAGAGATTATTGTTTCGATTTAGCTCGCTACAATACTACTTCCCTCGACTATGTTACGTTATGCTTTATCCATAAACATGATTCTTGACAAAGCTTATCATAGTAGGGATACAGTTTTGACAGTAGTAGGTTATCAGATGACATTCGTCCTTCCACGAAATAATAGTTTACTGCCAGGCTTACTGGGCTAGCCAAACATTTTTATTATCCTACTACATGGTACTCGGCTTTGTCAGCAAATGAGAAATGTCTGGTCTTTGGGTATCCAAATGCGCAACGAAAACCCGAAAACTAAAATGCTAAGAATGAAAACCAACGCTTCGACACTGTCGGCAATCGCAAAAAAATTTCTTTCAAAATTATAAATATCCAAACATGTATATTCAAATAGTACTTAGAAGATGTTTATTGCTGAAATGAAACGTACGTGAAAAAAAAAATCGCATTTGTGACTGACTAAGTAAAGGTCCAAACATGAACCACTACATGATTCTATTTCTTGATTCCCTTCTTTTTTCCGCTATCAGTTGTTACGGCAAACGGAACTCCTGTAAGTTCACTTAGCTTTTGCTTCAGCGACACCAACAACGATACTTCTGGTTGCCAAACTGATCTATCAGAGTTAGTCGCTTTCAGGTTGCGTACCTTGATTCCTTGTTGTGCAATC
Organism: Anopheles nili; assembly: GCF_943737925.1. Taxonomy (NCBI): domain Eukaryota; kingdom Metazoa; phylum Arthropoda; class Insecta; order Diptera; family Culicidae; genus Anopheles; species Anopheles nili. The sequence continues at coordinate 129,851 of NC_071292.1, read as the reverse complement.
TCTTCTTCAAGCAGCTTTACTGCCGTTGGATTGGAAGCTGTTGCCGGTAATAATTCAGCTGATTTAGTTGCATCTGCCAATGTGTTCGACGACATGCTGCTTTGAGTGCGGAGCGATAAGTCAGTTAATTGGAGTTGTTTTTTTAACTCAAGTAGAGTGTTTACTTCCGGTTGCCAAACTGCTCGATCGGCACCGCTAGCTTTGATCTTGCGTACTTTCGCAGCCTGCTCATCTATTGCTTTTTGCACATCTTTAACCGCTGAGGAACTGCCCATAGCCGAAGTTTCATTCGCAACGATTACATTAGGTGTAATTTTACTCTGCTGTTGCTGCCCACCAAACTTTTTTTTAAGTTCTTCAATACGAGCGTCTTCAATTTTTGTAAACAGCACGATAGGTTTACCAATCCGATGACCAGGCGGAAGAATAGTTCTCAGCACCGGCTTACTGAAAAATTGGGATAAAACAACGTAAATTTTCGTTAATTCCCGGACCATAATTTGCTTCTGGCTACACACGATGAAGTACCTTGAATTTATATACCCGCCGCGTACATTTAGTTGGCTATACATGCTTCTTGCTGTTGTAGGCATGAAGGGGAACAGAAGCGTTGCCAGTAAACCTAACAGGAAGAAAATAAAGCAAGGCAAAAGGATCATAAATAGGCACAAGAAAACGTATCAACGACTGTTAAACAATTGGATTGGTGATATAAAACACTTACATGCAAAATTGCAACACATGCCGATCACAGTACCAGCTCGAGCTTTTTCATCATCCGTTCCCTTCACTTTAACCCATGGCTGTTCCGATTGCATAAACTGGTTGCCGTAGCGTGAGATTTGTAGCAAATGTCGAATGCCATCACGCATGCGAGCCTTTTCCATCTGGTTTACATAGCCCCTTATTTCGCGATTTATCAACGCCAATAGCGTGTAGTCTCCACCGCGCTCCCCGTTTTCGCCACCGTCCACCAATAGTGTCATTGGCGGAATGGTTGAATCAAAGAACTTTTCGCAAAACACGAGCGCACGGTTCACAAAATTGCCCAGATTCTTAAGAAGTTCATTATTGTTGCGTGCCTGCAAGTCGCTCCAGCTGAAGGACGAATCTTGTCCTTCGGGGCGAGTCGCACTCAGATAGAAACGCCACACATCTGCCGGTATGCCCGTATTCTGGGCATCGTTGCCAAAAACACCTATGCCGCGGCTCTTGCTGAATTTCCCATCCTCATAGTTAAGGTACTCTGTAGCCATGATGTGTGAAACGAGTGCGTATCCTTGATCGGCAGCAAGCAACGAAGCCGGAAACATGATTGAATGGAATGGTACATTATCTTTGGCCATGAATTGGTATAGATCAACTCTTGCGCCGGTATTCGGCGTATCCGGCTGCCACCATTTCTGCCACTCCTTGCAGTAGCGACTCGTGATAGATATGTATCCAATTGGGGCATCAAACCAAACATAAAATACCTTGTTATCGTACCCCTCCAGAGGCACCGGAATACCCCACTTTAAATCACGCGTAATGCACCGAGCTTTCAGGCCTTCTTTTAGCCAAGCGCGCGTTATAACACGAGCATTCTGAGTCCAACCAGCCTCCGAACGCTCAACCCATTCTCGAAGTCGCGGTTCGATTTTAGGTAAATCAAGGAAGAGTTGGTTCGAATCACGAATAACAGGCGTAGTGTTGCAAATTTTACAGCGCGGGCGAAGCAGTTCTATAGCATTTATCAACTTTCCACATCCATCGCATTGATCGCCTCTGGCGTCTTCATAGCCGCAACCGGGATGTGGGCAAGTTCCTTCAACAAACCGGTCCGCCAGATAACGATCACATCGTTGACAAAGTAATTGCTCTACCGACCGAGCCTCGATGTATCCTGTTTTGTGCAGTTCGTTGAAAATGTGCTGCACGATACGAGTCTGCTCAGCAGTAGTTGTTCGGCCAAAATAATCGAACCCGATTCCAAACCAACGGTAGATAGAGTTATGAATGTCAAAATATTTGTCGCAAATCTGTCGTGGAGTTAAATTTTCTGCCAAGGCCTTGGTCTCGGTCGCTGTGCCGTATTCATCAGTTCCCCCAATATAGAGTGTATTGTACCCACAGAGACGAGAATAACGCGCAAATACATCGGCCGAAAGCACGCAACCGACAATGTTTCCCAGATGGGGCACGTTATTTACATAAGGCAAGGCGGAAGTAATGAGATTGTTCTTTTCGCCAGGTTTTGGTAGCACAATTCGAGGCTCATCTCGTATTGCACGCTCATAGACAACATCCTCAAAAGCTTGCCGTGCTGTTTCGATTTCATCCTGTTGCACGGTTTCGGCTATGTTTAATATAGAAGTATCCGCCAGCAGCTGTTCCCCTTCCAAATCTGCTATCTCCGGGTTAAGAACGATATGATGCAATCCACCGAAGTTGTTGCAATGTTGTAGCGAGGAAAAGCATAGTTCGTGTAATGGAAGTACGGTCAAGGCAGCTTGAACCTGCGGTAGAGCAGCAATTTGTCGATACCAGCGCAGCAGATTATCTATGTTTATCGCACCTTTGAGCGTTCCATGCGGTGCAAGCAGACTCCAGATAGCCACATCGGCACAACTCAGTTTATCACCCGTTAAAAACTCGCTTGTGCGAAGACAATCGTCTAACATTTTCACTAACGTATTGAGGATAGGTTTCGTGTTCGGATCGGCACGCGATCCGACAGCCATGTTGTGCGCTAAGGCTGGCGCAAGTCTTTTCGAAGACCATTCTAGCCATTCATCTCGCTGCACCGTGTTAGCAAAGCGATCAACCTTGTTGTGAAGCAGATACTTGGCAGCCACGTCGGAGGAAATTAGTTGCACACCACTGTTCAATTGAAGAATGGGCAAATGTTTCATATCGCCTAAGGCAGGGTCTGCGAAAAACGAACAGAATACGTAATATTGAGCATGCATTTATTGCTATCATCTAACATTACTCATTGCAGCTTACCACTCAGAGTAACATTTTTAACCTCCACGTCGGTGTCGACCAAATTGGCACAAATAAGCAGCTTCAAGCCGAGAGGATTGCCGGTGTTAGTGTAGATAATCATCGTGTTTAAATTGTATGATTTATTGTGACTAATGAATGTTTAACCTGGAAAACACTATAAGCAGTTCTTGCTCGTAGTTTTGTAGTTCTTTGCAAATGAGAAAGACCTGAGCAACTGTCAAAATGCTGCGCCGGCGCTTGAACTACTTGCTAAACGTCCGGACTAACCATCATTATAAAAATAGTTCAACGTATGTTATAATTTTCACCAGGTTTGCTGTCAAATGAGACAGCAATGCCAATGTATATAGAATAAACACTGCATCGATGCGCAAGAAAGCCACGTTAAAACAAAAACGCATTCAACCCTACCTCACGGCTATAAGAAACGAGTGGTTAAAGAGTTAAAAACGTTTCTTCTGCGTAATACATACTCATAACGATAGTTCATGTAGTGAAATTGTTTTTAGACAATAGTTAATAGTGCTATCAATACAATGGGCGAACGGAAAGGGCAGAATTTGTATTATCCTCCGGATTATGACCCGAAGGTCGGAGGCTTAAACAAATGGAAGGGAACACACGCTTTGCGAGAACGTGCTCGAAAAATACATCTTGGCATCTTGATCATCCGGTTCGAAATGCCGTATAATATTTGGTGCGAAGGTTGCAAGAACCATATCGGAATGGGTGTGCGCTATAATGCAGAAAAACGGAAAGTAGGCGCGTACTATTCGACGCCTATATACCAATTTCGGATGAAATGCCACCTGTGCGATAACCATTTTGAAATCAAAACTGATCCCCAGCATCTCGATTATGAGATTGTATCTGGGGCAAGGCGTCAGGAAAATCGTTGGGATCCCACGCAAAATGAGCAGATCGTACCTGAAACTAAACAAGTACAACGAAAACTATTTGATGATGCTATGTACCGATTGGAGCATGGAGCAAAGGATACACAAATAGCGGAAGAGGTAAAACCAGTACTTGGACGATTATTCCATCGCAACGATTCCGTGTGGCGAGATGATTTCGAAGCTAATAGTCGCTTAAGAGCTCAGTTTAGGGTATGATTAGTCGATCCTTAATCTTAATTGTTTTGCAAATTTTATGGCAATTATTTGATAAACTTTACGAAGCCTGTAATAATTCTTTAACAAAAACCTTCTCCTCAGGTGCGCAAAAAAGAACACAAACTACAAGAAGAAAAGGATAACGCACTGTTGATGAAATCAAGTCTTTCCAATCTAACACTGCTTCCAGAGAGCGACAGCGATCGACGCATGGCACAACTCATGCGACTCCACTCATCAAAAACGTTTCAGGAAAAATACGAAGAACAAAGAAATGCAATCCTAAATCGACCAATGCTATCTTCGACATCCTCTTGTACCGCTACTGCAGTATCAAAGTTTACGTGCATTAAACGGAGCGCAAAACCTTTGGGTATAGTGAAGCGATCAGCTGCGATAAATAGAAACTCGAACAACACAAACAGTTGTCATAGTTTAGATGAAAAACGTTCCAGATGCCCCGTTTCAGGAACTGATGATAGTTCAAACTCAGATAAACGGAGAAATAATGAATTGCAAAAGGAAGAATCCAACATTAAACAAATGCGGTTACCGCAGCTATTGTTATCCAATTATGGATCAAGCGATAGTGATTAAGAAGTATTAAATAGATGGTGGACGACATGATATTCCGTATGGATGTTTTCAGATTTTTAGTATTAATTTTAAGGGCATGTTACAGAATCGAATGAGTAATGATATTTTTAGAAAAAGTGCCTAATGAAAATCTGCGTAATGCATACAATACGTCAACGTACGTTGAATCGTACATACGTACGTTTTTGTTTCATAATTCTGTCGTTGACAAAAATGCTGTCACATCTGTCACTTGTATTCGAGATGTCACAACACGATAAACGAGCGAAGGAGTGCCAGACTGGTTTCGTAGCGTGCATTATAGATTGATCAATAATTCGCCGTTTACAGAAAATATTACTAGTGCTACAACATAAACAGGATAGGTTCTGATGGGCTTACATTATTCACTTACATGAAGCCATTTCCTTGAAGCAATTTTAGTCTTCATACACTTGCTTGATTGAATCGCGTTTGGCGCCATCATTGTGCTTATACCAACAACCCGCAGCTTTCTTGACTATTTTGATTTACGCAATAAATAATAGTACGATGAATCCGGAGTTTTAATGACGCTCCAGAATATTTAAATCGCGATTTCTTATCATCCATCTAATCGATGCTCAATCGCGATGGCGCCGGGAATTATGATTTTGTAGGTTGTACACATGGGCTAACCAGTCGTTGCTATACCTTGTTTGTATATTCAGGCATTCGCGTACGTCAATGTGAGTGTGTTGCGTGTGTGCGTATCATTAGGAGAAAACTGTGAAAGCCGTGTCATTCTGGAGGGCCATGTTTTAGCAAAATTTTTAGCATTAAAAAACTCGAGATAAGTGTTACAATATATCGATTATAGTAGGACCGTTGTTCTACTATCCTATTACGGCCATCAAAATAAGTACGATTTTTTGCCTGTTGTTAGTGGTATGATGATTTAGCATCTCAAAATGGCGTATATCTCGTAAGGGACGTTTGGTGTAGTGAATATTGAAGCAGTGGAAAAATACAACGTGTTGTGTGTTTCAAACACTGGTCGACGCTCCTTATGAAAGTCGACGCAGAAACAAGGTAGTGATTGCAAGTGAGAAAGTCAGAATATTTTGATAATGTAGTGTTGTTGTAAAGTTATATATTTCCATCGCTCTATTTTGTGTATGTACACCTGTGTGACTTAAATTGTACGTGTCCTTTCTGATATCGGAACAGATCGTGCCTGGTGAAAGATAACAAAAGTGAAGATGGCTCTTTCGTCCGATCCGTATGAGCAGAAACTGTATCACATGTTTCAATCCCACGGTACTGGTGATGGCAGCGATGACGATGCAAGCTCTGGTTTGGGTTTGGATCGCAATGCTCTCTTGAAATTGTGTCAGACTCTGGAGCTAAAAGAACGGGGTCATCTGCTTGTCAAGTGTTTACTAATTGGCTCTAAGACGCACGTTAGTTTCCGTGAGTTTCGTGAAGGGCTTCTGCACATTCTCGGCGGAAACGAAGAACCGATTCCCGTTGGCGTCGTTGAGTCCGAAGACACATTCCCAGCATCCCGTAGTCAATCGAATACCACCTTCGAGCCACAAGCAAAAGGTATACAGTTGAAGTAATCCCATTGAGCTATAGCGTACAGGGTTCGAAATAGCATTTAAAAATGTTTTAAATCTTTTCGTTATTTAATGAATAACAACGTTCGGCAATGTAATCTAAATTGTTACTCATTCCAAACATATGATCCGTATTTAAAAAATATTTAACTGCTTTGAAAAATAAAAAAAAGAAAATGGAGCAAATTTAAAAAGAACAATAAAGGATTGCGTTTTGCTGCAATCCTCTCTTAACATTCTCCAAAAGTGGTTTTTGTTAACATGTTTGTTTTTACTGATATCATTTATATCGCTCTGTCGGTTGACTTTTTTTGGCTTCTGCTGCGTCTTGTGGCTTCGTCTAGTATAACGTTAAGAGAGTGTGTGGTATCGGTGTCGTCTATATGTAGTTAAAGAGATGTGTCGGTGCCGTTTAAATGTAGTTGAAGAGATGTGCCCCCTATTAGTTTTTCGTAGATTGCTATTAGGTTGTAGTCTATTAGATTGGTTAGTATCATTTTCCGCCTAGTAAGATATCTCTTGAAAGTTGATATCGAATTTAGAATTTTTTGAATTATCGATTCTTTTATGCTGTTTTTTATCTTTAAATTTAATTAAATTGAAATTATATAATTATTTAATCATATATAGTATGTCAAATTGTGCTGAACTGAAAATTTCGTTAGACAACAAAACTAGATCGAGTTACACACACATGTATATATATATATGTATAGCTAGCTGTTTTTTTGTTTTTATACTAAGTCACCAAAAGGATTATGGCTGCCCATAGAATACATTAATGTTGCTGACGTTCAAATTAGGTTGTAAGTGCAGTCAAGTAGGGTTCCAACTCCAACTGCCTCAACTGTTGTGATTGTGTTGTCATAGATAGATAGATGTAATAATTTCATCTACCAGCCATGCAAGTCTTTTTTGTAAATTATTGTTTTAAGTGAACTATTGAGTATACGTAGAGTATTATTACTGCAGTCTGCATAGAGCAACCAGTGGAAATATAGGGCGGGAGGTATCTATGACAGTCAATATGACGTGCATCTAAAACATAAAAAAGTATGATGAAAATTGCTTCGACTTCACTAACACTACTTCAATAGATACAGAAAATGAACGATGTGATCAAACACGATTCGTACCGAGTATTAGACATTGACTAACTAGTCAGTCAAGTAATAATTCAGCTAGCCTGGTAGTCAGTTTTCGCTAGGTGCTGTTTAGTGTAGAGAACGAAGTGAGATCTGGATGTATTAATTCAATATAAAGCATGACAGTACAGGGTGAAAAGCAGCTTTGCACACAACCAGTCGATTTAAGGTCAACCCATCCTTTACTCAATATTCGACCTTGCGAGGGCGAGTTGATAGAAATCAATCCAACATTGTAACATAGAAATAACGAGGATCAAAAATTTCTAAGCGTTCTTTTGAGTCTGGAAAAGTGTAAACTGAATAGAGAAAGGAATACGATAAGGAGAAAGAGAAACATACCTTAGTGCGGATTTAGAAAAGATACTAAATACATGCATTCACTGCTGGTTCAATGTGGCGTGCCTGACTGGTTACTAGTGTGTCGTCAACGCGTGGGTATTCGATTAACGCCGTTTGGTATTTCGTCATCAACTATCTTAACTAGCTTTGTGCAACGAAGGAAGAGAATTCTCTAGCTATATCATCGCCATGATAATAATACTGTGTAATTGAACAAACAAAATGCATTTTTATTTATTCAAATTATAGTATTAGATGTTAATCTAACTGTTGCTTTTGTTTTTTTATTGTGATCTTTTTTGCAGATTCAGACCATTCAGTTCAACAGCTGCAAAATAATGACAGCAGCACCAACCATGGATGTCAAACACTTCCGGGATCCCATTCCTCTGCAGCATTCGTATCCACTTCCCTTGCCAAACCATGTAATATCGTGAGCAATGCAGACACGAGTATATCAGGATTTTCTCCGATATCCACCTCGCGTTCTTTTATTATAGCATCTTCGATTGGAGGTAATGAGACGGAAAATACCTCCGATTGTCAGCTTCTATCGAGCTCGATATCGAAGAATATCACACTGCAGGAGAATGTATTGAAAGCTGAACAGCAGGAGCCTATAGAGAACGTCGAGAATGGTAGTGAGGATCACTGTTCATTAATCGGTCATGCGAAACCTCAATCCTCCGGCATGGCTACAACTAGAGGGACAAAATTTAATGGCGTTCCGGTGGATGAGATTGACTTTTCGAATCAACGTTGCCGTGTAAAGCAGGATCGCTGTCAACGTCGGTTTAGTATGAAGAAAAAAGAGACAGAGATAGTTGAAGAATCAACTTCGGATCGGGAAGTTTCGCCGAAGTTTGTCGTTGGCACGAAGAAATACGGTCGCCGATCAAGGCCTCGTGAGGATATACATGAGTTAGATTCACTTTCGTCTAATTCGGATAATGAAACGACTAACATCTCTAAGGTGGAATTAACAATTAATTCCGCTGCAGAGCAATTCAATGGCAAATCACATAATCACCGTTTAACTTGTACGGAAGAAGCCATATTATCCACGAACAAGGTTCAACGTTCGGTGTCCCAGAGCGACATCCATGGCTCAAAAAGACGACGACCTATAACAATATCTGGTGTTGTACCACGATTAAAACGTTGTGCATCTTTACCGACGCACCGACAGCGACCAACGATAGCAATATCCAATGATAAACGAAATATAACGACGCCAGTGACTATTTGTGATCAGCTACACATGGATAACGAAGCGCTCGATCAAAAAATCTATTTCATGCATTTGTCTGAAAACTTGCGTGAGATTTGGAACTCACTACTGCAGCGCGACTGCGATTTTAGCAGTTCCCTTGATGGTAGTGAGGGTCTATTAAATCAGACAGAACTGGAAGTAGTTTGCGAACGCGTTGGTCTTCAAAAGGATCCAGCACGATTGGCGGCCCAAGAAGTATTTAAAAAACTGTCGTTACAACCAAATGAAGGAATTAATTTCGGGGAGTTTATTGCTCTTCTCGAAAGCAACACTGAGCTCTTGTCGATAAGTGAAATCCATGAGTTAAACTCTGGCGCTGAAGCTTGTGGTGAATCTCGTTTGGCACAGCATCAGATAGCGTCAACATCATCCGAAGAAGCGGTTGAAAATAATACTTTTATACTCGCCATGCCATTAGGTACATAGTTTCAGAAGACATTATTTTGTGAAACACTGTAGTTTTTTTTATTTTTTAGTTCATTTGCCTCTGCCGTTTTCTCCATCCCCCCACTCATCCTTCATTAATCTTATTGATGTATATATATATATATATTTGTTATACAGATTGGACTTCGGAAATAGGATCATTAGCAACATCGATAATCATCGGCATGTGGGAATCTGCTGGCATTGATGCGCCTGCTTCATTGCTGCATGAATTGGGCTTCGATCGTGAGGTGGTACAAGTCGCAGATTTGGTCCAGGCCTTAGAGGAAGAACATCAGCGGCTTGTCAGCAGTGGTCATCTTAATAGCAGTACCATTAGCAGCATCAGTGGCAATTCTTTTGATGACGCTGCGTTGATTGTACGAGTAAGAGAACAATTTTTATCATAAAAGCTATTTTGTGACATATGCTTTAAATATTCAATTCAATGTGATGTATGTGATGTTATGTGAATAATCTAATTTGCTATACTTTTGATTGTTGCACGCGATAATAGGCCTCATTGGTACTGCATAAAGCAGAAGTAAATGCTCTGCGACAAGCATTCCATCAGTTGGTTGAAGAAAATAAAAAGTTATATGCCGACAACAAAGAAGTCAACCATAGAGCATTGCTGCTGGCACAAGAAGTAGATGAGCGACATAATTCGTTGGAAAATACAACTCGTGCAAAGATTCGGCAACTGGAGCAACGACACCATGAATCGGTTAAGGAGTTATCCTCCCAACTTGCATTCGAGCGAGAGCAATTATCGCACATGCATTCATTATTCGAATCTCGCGTCCACGCGCTTGAGAGTGAGGAAGGAAAATTAAAAGCAGAAATATCTCGATTGTCGCAAGAAAATGAAGAATTCCGTATGGACCAAGAGAATTTAACCAAAGAAATTACTGATTTGTTAGAAAAAAACATAAAGCTAAACCGAGATATTGCTGAACTGGAGGAAAATAATCGTGGCAATGATTACGTAGATTACGACGACGTGGATGAGTGCGGTGGCTACGTGCGTAAGGACAATGGTGAGCAAGTACTTGATCTGCTCGATCGAATATCATTACTGCAGTCTGAAAACTCAGATTTGCGTGATAAAAATGATGAATTGAGTGCTGAGATAGAGACGCTGAATGTAGAATTGATCAAGTTCAAGCTGAAGAAAAACGCCACAACAGGAGGAATCGGAGAAAATGCGAAAGGAACCGCATTTCAACACAGCATTTGCAACGGCGGAGATACTAGCATCATTGGATTCCATAATTCTGCTGCCGCTGTCAAGAGGCGAGGAGATTCTCCGAGTAAAATTCGATTGTCCGATGAGAATCCCCACAGATTGGGCAAATTCCGTAGGTGTAGTGATGAAATAAATGATAACGAATCTGATTCTTCATCTGGTGACTGGATAGCGTTGCATTCAGAATTAGGACAGAGCATTCAACATTCTGACGAAATGGAGTCAATAGTCAAAGAGCTGCTACCTACTACAAGTGATGAGTTCCGTACTCGGTTGGATGCTGCGGTTTCAGGAACCGTGAATATGTATGAAGAAACGAATACACTAGTGTGTGGTGATCAAGATGAAATCAGGTTGTTACGATTGAGAATCGAAGAACTTGAACTGCTATTGAGCAACACGAAGCAGTCCATCGAAATACCAGACAAAACACTGCTGCTTTCAACGGAAGAAAAGAACGAGACTGCCATTGTACATTCGTCTGAGCTTTCAGATAAAGCAATCGATCAGACAGAAAAAAATAGCGAGCAAGATGAGATAGAATATGAGAAATTAAAATCACGCTGCGAAGAGCTAGAATCTAGTTTGGAGCAAATGCGAAAGGAGTACGAAGATTGCGAGGATTACTGGCAAGCGAAGTTGAATGATGAACGCCTGCTTTACGAAGAGGAGCAACGAACAAGTGACGAAAAGTTTACCGAGCTGTTAAAGAAGGTGGCGGAATATGAAGAGCAGTTTACGAGTGGATTTTCGGGAGCAAAACTGGAGAAAGATGGACGGTTATCTCCGATTGATGAAAAAGATGGCTTAGAACAGCAGTACTTGGACCTTGAGGCTGATTACGAACAAGTGCAACTGGTATTGACAACCAGAACAGCAGATTTGGAAAAATTGCGTCGAAGATTGCAAGAGATGGAGCAGATGTTCAAATATCCATCGGAAGCGTTGATGTAAGTATATCATTTGTTGAAAGATTAAAGTAATTTCAGAACTATTTTTTTACATCTCCTCCGGCCCCATACTCTAATTTTTACTTTTATAAACATGTTTTATTTTTTAGTAGTTCTTCATCATCACGTCATGTTGAAACATCTGAGAGATCCGAAGGACGTCCAGCCAGTTCACCGATTACTTATCTTTGGACACAAAGTACGCTTCAACAACCCATTCGCGATTATCAAAACCCTAACTGGCGACCTCCGCAATCAGCAATGGTAGAGGACAAATGTTCTACAAATGCTGTTGACAAACTAATGTCTGATGAAGAAATTACAATAACAAAATTGGTTGAATCCATGAATTCCACAAGCGGTGCATATGTTACGACTACGGCGAGCTTTGAACAGGTCAGACCACCAATACAAAAACCAACATTGACACCTATTTCCGGATCAGGGGAAAATGTCTCTTCTAGTGAAAATCTTCCCACGAAACACGAACCAACGCTACGAGATAATAAAAAACAACACCGTCGTCGTTGCCACACCAATGTACCAGAATTGGATCAGCAGAGTGAAGCATCTGATGATTCCTGTTCCGACAAATCGACTCATAGTGCCCGTAGTAGTGTTGCTTCAACACACAGTTTGTAAGTAATACATGTTTTGTCATATTTTATTTTAACAAACGTAACTTACGATCGATTGGTTATAATTTTGTTTTGTCTTTTTTTTTTAATTGTTTATCACAAATGTTGTTCGATAACATCATTAAACTTCTCTGCGGCAGACAAAATGCAATGGCAATTTCGGAAGAAAGCAGCGGTACTCCAGGTGTAAGGATAAACAGGAAACATTGTGGGTTAATGCAAGTGCAGCTGAAAAATGAAATTAAAGATCTCACTCGTGAGCGCGACTGTTTGATGTTGGAATTGCAGCAGCTAAAGGAAGCCAAATCCATAATGATAGCTCGATCGCTCGGTACAAAATCAACGTCTCATCCGGCGAACCAGATGCAGAAAATACAAAATCTGGAACTTAAAAATCGACATCTACAATCGATGGTAAAGCAACAGCAACAGTATACTGAGTGTATTCTGCATCGTAAGTGCATTGCCTTATATTACTAACCTACCACCGGTGCATATGACAATTTTTAGTAATGTTAATTTTTTTTGTTACTAGAAATCTGGCAGCAGCAGCGAAGTGAAATTACCGATCTACGCAATCGACTCGAGGCACAGTGTGTCGTTATATCGGATCAGGCAGCTCGGCTGGCTAATAACGATGTGCTAGTGAAAGATATGTTTGCGGAAAACTCTCAGCTCATGTCACAGGTGCAGCGTTTAGAGCATCAGTGCAGCCGTGCTAATTGGATCCAGCAGCAGCACCAGCATCAGCTCCAGCAACAGTACAGCAAACCAAACACTCCCACTAATAGTCACCATGGGTTAAGTAGTATTATGCCCGGTTTGCCATAGCCTTGGAGTTGCCGTCGCCATTCTCGGATTGTTAATACGACCATCCAGAAACAGCATTAACACACACGCTCATACAGGATTTTAATGTTTCTTGAGGCAATGATCATTCTGCAGTCTGGGCTTTAATTTCGTGTTGTGTTATTTTATATGTTTGGGCCTGCCAGAAAAAGTAGTCCCACCACACTTGCTGCATAATGCTGGTGTTTCTATTCCTATACATAGAAGCACTGAGATGTATATTTTGTTTTGGAACGTTGGTAGTGTTTATCTTCTGATTTTTCTATGCTGGTACACCTCACAATTCATTCCAAGTGTTTAGATTTGGAGTTTTTGTGGCATTCTTTGTAGTCTTTAAATGAGAAGATTGTTTACTATTCATCTTTTATGTTTAATTGCTATTCCGCTGTATCCATGTCTGACATTTACTCCTCAGACGGGCAGAACATATATCACGTACCATGTCGTTCTTCATTTTAACTAGTTCCTGTGATGAATATTCAAAAATGGGCTTTAATATTGGATTATTTTTGTGATCTGTTAGATATGTTGAGTATTTTTGTATGTTCTGTATGTGTGTTTCAGGAGTGAGGGTGAAGGATATGTATTTATTATCGAGTGAATTAAATTGGTATATTTTTATCGAGTATATTTTTATTATATTTATATTATCGAGTGAATTATATTTGTATATATGTCAGTGCTTTGTATCAATTTTCAGTCCGGCTGTATTTTCTTTCTGAATAATCATCATGTTCGTGCGATAAATGATGCGAGAAAATTTTGAAGCTGCATATAATTGTTACTAAAGATCTGTGATTCGTTGTAGATGACTAGACATATGCAACGCGGTGAACGCACAGCGTTCAAAAAAATCTATTTTTGAACTTTGACTGTAAAATTAACAAACGAAGCAAGTGTGTTGCTTATCCACATCCCCTGTATCAATTGTCTTTATAATAGGGTAATTTTTTCACATATAATTTGTATAATCATAAAGAATTTATCATTAATGATATAGAAGATATGATTTTCTTTCAATTCATAGGAGTCAGGATTCATGGTACGTTAGGCCTTGTTTTAGCTTTTTTGTCTTGCTCCCAGATCGGAGCTCCAAGCTCCGAGTTACTATGCCGATACACATTTACAGATATATTAGCTACCGAAGCTTTTCAAAATTAACCAATGTTTCTCTCAATGATGCTATGCGCTTTATATCTGAGTTAAGGTTTTTTTTGACGGGATAAAGTCGATTTCCACCAGAAATTTCTGCCATCAGATAGCCTACCAATTGTGAAGTATACTTGACGATCAGTCTTATCTTTCGGCTTTACACATTGTTTAGAAAACGAGTAAGCAATTTTAAAATAAATAATGATCATTTAATGACTAATAATTTTAGTGTAGACAATTCATGTAAAAAATATAATGTTTTAAACACTACAAATAAATTGAATTCATACGAGTTAGCAATACTTTTAAAAATATGCTTTGAAGATAACAGAAGTATCTAGAACTTAATGAAAAAAACCCATCTGTTTGTTGCACTGTAGCAAATGAACTATAAACTTTTAGGACAAGCTGGATAATGTATTGTGACATTTTTATTACATTCATTAAACAAAAAAGTGCCATTCTTATGACACACCTCACAAGTTATTTTTAGTGATTAATTATATAGAATTAACTAATAATTTAACCAATGTCTGGAAAAAGCATAATAATCTGCGCAGTTTTTTATACGATAATGAAACTTACGTTTTCTACCCCTTCCCGAAGTCTATTAATGGCATTGAAGCCGTTTCATGGATATAGATTTATTTGGTGACTACTTTTGTATAAGTCAACTTTTCGTTTTTATTGATATTAATCTTTTTCCACCACTCGTTATCTGTTTCGAACAGAATGCAAGGTTTAAACACAGAATTTCCTCTGCGCCACAGCAGAAAACTACAAATACATGCCATTGACTAGAAAGTCAGCATCATGTGCATATGAAGATTTGCCCGGTCGACGAATTCGTCGACGAGCGACTCGCATCCGACAACTCAAAAGGATGCCCATAGCTGCGGTCAATAATACTCCCAGAGTAAGTGAAAGCATCGCACCGCCTGGACGATCCGAATACCCGTCGTGATCGGTAAATTCTATCTCGAGGTCTTTATGAATCTGTGCTTTTAAGTGTTCATGTATGATTGGATTGGCATGCTTTCCAGTCTGATCGGATGCTAAGCTGTGTTCAACCGCCTGAGATGTTGGCTTATCTTTCTTGATAGTTTTAGTTTTTTTCTTTTTTTTCTGCTCAATGTGTTCGCTTGCAATTGTTGTGTTCACAGCTAATAATAAACTGCTGGGTTGCCTGCTGCCACCACGCTCATGCTTGTGATGTTTGTGCATCTTTTTTTTTTGCGACTCTGTTCGATTGGCGATTTCTGTTGTAGATTCTTTCGCATCCATCTCACCAGGATTCGTTGATTCAGCGGGATAGGAATCTTCATATGCATATGCTTCATCATATTCTCCTGCTCCTCTTCCACTAGACAATTTAGCAGTGGGTATTGGTTTATGTTTGACGTCTTCATTGTTAGCTGATCCACCATTAACCGCGAGAGCCAATGTCGAATCCAAACTTCCAGGTCTTACTCCCGGTAATGAATTTTCAGCAAATTCAATACGATCTCGAATGGATTCGCCGTTACCGGAGAACTGGTCGATGCCTGATGTAGTAATGCCTGGTTTTCCTTCTTGCTTTGCTTCCGCCAATCGCTGTGCTTGATCAATTGAAGGTATTTGCTGTAAAATTGACGATGATTGCCCCGGCGTTATTATGATGGGACCAAGATTTGTGATTGAATGGATATCGTCCTGTGGTCCACGAACAGCAGTGTGTCCTTGTTGTGCTACCGGTGAGGTGTATTGTTCTTGTAGTGAAATTCTTTTATTACCACTGTCACTACCAGGTCGATTTTCTTCGACAGGTTGTATTATCCATGACGAACGCATCGTGTTGCCTCCTAACCATTGCGGAAGAACGCCAGCAGAGCTGTATGATGGTTGCTGCAGTGGTGGTTGTTCGAGCGAGAATGATTGAAGTGTTTGCTGGGGATATAAGTTGACGTTACTACCAGATCGTGAGAGATAGGATTTTGTCCCATCACCGATATCCGACGAAGAAGCCACAAAGTTTGAATCTGGTATCGTTTCTTGATATTGTTGAGGTTTGCTGACCGAAGGGAGATGAAATCCGCCTTTGTGATTAAAGATGCGGTTATCTAAAGTTTCTGTTAGAAAATGAAGTTATGAACATCAATTTAATTGATTTCGTATTATATTACAATGAAAATTATGGTTTTACTAGTCACACGCATACATACGAATGTATTGTTCCCGTAAAATGAGCAATAAATAGAGCAAATAACAAAGCCCCAGGTCTTGGGCGTTAAAAGCAAAATTTTGTTTTCTGGACCAACGTGTATTCGTAAATATTATGAAGAAGTTGGGAAATTGGGTGACCAAAAAATAACTATATTTACCGACGTATGGCTCGTTGATAGGTAGCTGATTTTCCCATGTTTTGGGGGCTGTCATAGGATCCTCGCGATTACGGTGGATAAGGGGCTTCATCATATGTTGCTTTTGCTGTTGTTGCAGCTCTATCGAAGGCACACCGATGTATCTTGTTGATGATTGTTGATAATCTATCGGTTGATACAAGTGTTGTTGCTCAACTGGTGGCATCGATTTGGCAACCACCAATCTTGTCGGATTATTTTCGTTGGGATTATCCGCATGAACCGATGGAATCATCATCAAGGGTTGATTTACTGGACTACCATTCCTGGATGGTGTTATCTCTTCAGGTAATCCCGATCTGGGGTCTCCTCTGCGTGTTCCGGCCACTGGTGTTATGATTTGAGCAGCGTTCTTTTGCGGACATTCGGTACCTTCATCGCTGCCGTCGTCGCACTGTGGGATGCCATCGCATACGTTATAGATCGCGATACATTCACCAGAATGACAGGAAAATTCGAAGTGGCCGCATTGTTGAAAGGACGGAAATTGTTGCTTTGGTGTGTTGACGCTAGAGGAAGTTATTACTTCCCCCAGCCGTACTCCTAACGGAGGTAAAAATGTCGTCGTGGCAGATAATGATGCAAAATTCCCAGGTATTTGTTTACTATTGGAAACAAGGCCATTTCCTGCTACCTTCAAGCTTATCAATTCCATCTCATGCTGAGAGAGGGAGCTGGCACCGACGTTTTTGTTGTTGTTTGTTGTATCGCTGGGCTGTGTAGCTAGCAATTGAATCTGAGTTGTTAGGGACGATGATAGTGGTGCAGATGGTTGTTCCATCTCCTGGCGAGGGGGTGGAATTGACAAGACGGCGCTGGTATAGTTGGAATGGCGAGTAAATTTACAACGGAAGTTTTCCGGTGGTCCACATTGGAAGAGGAAACACGTGCCTTCGGGACTCTGTGAACATGAGAACAAGAAACAGTACGTGGGAACGAAACCACCAGGTATTGAAACAAAGTTGCATGCAACGCATAGGGATAACGGGAACGATACTGCTTTTCAAAAATAGGACAATTATTTTATTTAAAAAAATCCTTAAATATCATCAGGTAATAAGCAAAATATCACGATAGGAAAAAAACTTTTTTTTTGTCCAGGAAGCTAAAAAAAAGATTCTTACAATTATGATTTTAATAACATTACCTTTTCTTCGAAAACGAACACGTCGCAATTTTCCGTTTCACAACACAATCGAAGACATTGCTCACGAGAGTTGAGATCGGCGTCATCTAGGAAACGTGCTCCCATTGATCGGGATTCTTCCGTTCGAATGATAGTATTCAGATGTACATCGAACCATACTGCAAGCAGACGCGTGAAAATGTTGATCAAGTGAAAAAAAGCATTTTTTTTACCTAAGCACATTTCAATGTTCATGTGTTTTCCCCCTGTCGCTCCAGGAGGAAGAGCTTTTGATGTGTGAAACGATGAAATGATGCCACACAAGGCGAGTATCAGAAACATAAAATTTAAACTGGCACATTTTCCAATTAAATTCTTGTTTTTGAAAATAGTTTCCATAGTGCGAGGTCTATATGGTATTGTTTATTGCAGTGATATCAAAATAGATGTCCGCCTCTTCGAGTCGAGTTGTCGCCTTTTTGCTTCACCGTTAGCTGAAAGAACAATTTAACATAACATTTTATAAACAAAACATTTGTACATGAGTACAGTACAAAAAAGCACCACACTGTCTTTCAACTTTCAACACACACAGCTGCGAACGATGCACTATTGGTATTGATTATGTGGAAGACCTTATGTTTTTATTCACGTATATAGCGTATTTTCTTCTAATTATAATCTGTTTTGTTTTTAACTTCATTGACAATTTAAAAAATACACGTACGAGCTGACTACAGAAAACTTGACTAATTAGAGGACAGGCTTGATCGAAAGATTGGCCTGGAAAATATGCCACAGTAGGTGATTTAAATGACATTGGCTTGCACCGAGGAAAATTCTATCATAGTATACGTTTATGTTAAGGCGATTTCTTCAACTCCACAAAAACAGCTTACTAGCTTGTTTATTACTGCCAGATTTTATGGTGAACGGAAAATCAAAACTATCAAACCAAACATAGGAAAATGCTGAATAACTTGTTATTAAGGAGCAATTTAGAAAACGTGTATTTTTTCGCACAGATTTGCTCTATCTTGAATGATTTGACTTGAAAGCTCGCGCGATTGGTCATTTCCAAAGCACGCAGGCGCCATTTTTGACGTGTTTCGTAACAAGGAGTATTGCCTAGGACAGACTACAATATGAAGGAGAAGAAGAAAACAATTTATTATAGAGTGGTGGATAGTGCTAGCATCCCAAAGCGTCCCAAAACTACCAAACTACCAGATGAGCAAAAGAACCAAAAACCTAGGTGAGATGCCCTTTTATCTAGCGTTCTTATTCCGCAGGGTGGCATCATGATCACGAGACGAAACAATCGTTCCATATTTACTCAGTGAAAAGTAGGTCTACGGTGCTTCACACCCAACTTCGCAGATCTTAGTTTGGTTCATCTCAGTTTCGAGTTTTTCGTCTTGTGGGATAGAAACGACAGTGCACGGAGAGTAACGTAACAAATCGAATGTTGGAAATAAAAATAAAACCATTACATTCGACAGTGAGTGCTTTTACATTGGGTTGTGCTTTTGGTTTTATCTTGTCGTTCTTACTTTTTTCGTTTGAACTGTGAATATAGTGAGAATTGGTCATAATTGAATTGAAACATATAAACGCATATATAGATGAGTAGTGAAACAAAACTACTAGAATGAGGGTATGATTAATCCATTGACTTCCAACAGCGCAAAGTAGATGAATACGCGAGCATAAAGAACGCGAAAGCGAGTTTCCCTGATGTTAAAGAAAAAAATTTATCACATCCCTCTCTTTCAAAACGTTTTTATAGTTAACAACTGCAACGTGCTATCAAGGCTTTGATAAGAACTTTTTTTCGTTGTGCTTCTCAACTCCTAAACAGTCAAGTACGTCTCCGAACGATAAAAACTCGCTCAATGTTAGAAAATCGACTCCGTTGTCGAAAGGTGGATGTTTTATAATAGAGCGGCTCGTTAAGATACTGAAATGCCTTCAAGGTTTCGGTTTCTGAAAATTAGTTCTTTTTTGGATAGCTCTTTCGAGGGCGCCGGGTGTGAGCTAAATCGGAGTCATCGTTGCATCAGAAGTCACGCCGCACACGAACACGCTTCAGCAATTTTCATTGCATAAAGCACATTGCGTTCGTCTCAGCTTTCGGAGAAGTTGCGTAGCCTTTGGAATCTAAGCTTTGGAGGAGTGCAAGATATTCAATTTTTCAAGTAGTAGATAACTTTAAACCTATGTAAATAATTTTTTGTTTTAAGTGATATGAATTGAAAAGATGGTTAACATCCGCGTTTGAAGCACGTTTCTGTGTCGATCAGACAGAGACACATTTGCTATGACTGCTTTCTGTATCATACAAATCATTCGAATTTAAAAACTCGAAATAAAAAAACGTGTATATCTTGAGGAAATTCTTGATTGTCACATCATAGCACAAGGATCTAAGGTAGTTAGATTCAGCAAAAGCCGTTGCAATGTCTTAAAGTCAGACACAAAACCTACAACAGAACTTAACACCGGAAAATCAAGTGAGCACTAGCTCTGACAGCTCATGTTGTTCTTTTTCTACTCTCATTTTGTGATCCATGCCATCGAGGATGGATTAAAATGTGTGAACGAAAAGCGTACTTTTTCTACATATGTTTTCTACATAATATTGTAACATAAGCTTTTGATTATTAGACACCAGGCTCGCCTTAGCAACATCCATGAAGAAATATCTCGAACAAAGGTCAGTAAATCCTCTGTAAACCACGATCAATCACGAATTCATACCCTTCGATTGAATTTCAACGAACGCTGCATCAATGTGCAACCATAGCAAACGCAATCGTCCACTGTGTCACGATTTGCATTCACTTTAGAATCAGTGATTATAAAGGAGGTTGCAGGATTGATATTTTCCCCCTTTCTTCAAACGGGGTGGAAACTGTAGGGTGAGAAGACACACTATTTAACTTACTAAGCCTCCTGGTAGATACACTAGCGACCATAATTGACGGAAAAAACTTTGTTTTTATTATCTAGATAGCGGTAGTAGTGTCAGCTTGTTGCTCTACTTGCATAAAGATGTAATTAACGACGATGGGGTATGGGAAAAGCGCTCATCGACGTGGATGTGGGAATGTTAGGTGAGAGCAGAGATCTTGAAGTGCGATCAGCAACCAAGCAAGACATATTTTAAAAACCATCCCTGAGAAAAAAAACAGGGTGGCACAAAATGTCTTCTGTTAGACGTGTTCTCGGATTGGTGATTGACCTTGTTTATGACTCAACATTTATCTCGAAAAAATTTTCTGATGTAGCAATATATATATATATATATATATATATATATATATATATATATATATATATATATATATATATATATATATATATATATATATATATATATATATCCTTTTTCTGCAGCTGGATACCGGTTAGTCCTCTGTTGGGCTGTTATTGAATCCGATATCGGTTTGGTAAAAACTATCCACTCAATCTTCGAAAGTAACTATAGCTGGCACAAGGTGATAGCACCATGCACGCACCATTGTTGAATTAAATAAAATCGGTTGCGTGTGCTTAACACGATCGTACCGTTTTCTTCATTCTAACCTCTTACTAGCTATGATTTCTGTTGTTTGTGTAATTGAATTACTTCACTATCGCTTTGTTGCTGCTTGATGTTGTCTATATATTTTTTTTGTTTTTCGATAATCCATCCATTAAACGGAGGTCGATTGTGTCATCGGGCCAGCGAAAAAGTACAAAGATTACAATGGTGAGTTGCAGTTTCAGCAATCAACCGTATTTTACGTTGACTAGAGACTGCGAACCAGTGATGGATCATTTCCATGCAGTTATCATTACTATGCTTCTTATTATAATCGAGCTTTTGCTAGACTTCATAGTCTCTTTAAAAAAAGCTAATCCCACTACAAAACGTTCGTGTAGATCATCTATTCGAGTCTGTGTATGGTTGAAGGAATAACATTTGCTTTTTTTATTTTGTATGTTTACTTATATATTTTATGTTTGGATTCGATGTGTGAGATAAGTTTCTCTCATTTGAAATGATGCACTTAACCCCAGTTTCTGAGCGGGCACGAGTTAATTCTCTTCATTTTGTTGGGGAATAATGCGGATGTTTGTATCGCGATAGGTTTAACATATACTGGTTTTCTTAGTCAACTTATTTCCCCTTTTTCCATCTTTCCTTTCAACAGAGAAACATTCTCAAAATTCACAGCCTCCAACTGCCAGGCTGTTCATTTCTTTCGCTTTTCCCCATTTGTAACACGCTTCACTCAACCTGTTTGCAGATTTGTGGGAGAGCATTCCGAGCTCGCAAATGCTCACGCTCTCTGTTTCAGCTGTGAAAGCTGCTCTCCTGCGCTCATAGGGGGAATCTCAACTTTGTTGGCGCTAGCTCCCTATTTCCATTCGCATTTGTTTTGTGGTGCGCTTGGGAGGTTGAGTTTCCTGTTGCCTTGCAGTCGGTCGCGGTTATTTTCTTTTTGCAACTTCGCAAACTTCAATTTAATTCGTTTTTATTCAGTTAACAACATCGACAATAAATCGTCACAATAAATCGCACGTCTTCTTTGCAGTGAACTTGTGTTAGTTTTCAAAGCAGGTGAGCGTTAGTATCATCCGTGTTTTTATCATTGATTAAGTACTAAATGAGTAAGAACACTAAGCATCGTTTTATTGCGATCAGGTTAGATAAATTTTCAGCAATTGATCTTGTTCTGGGAATGGCATTAAAGTTTTGTATTTGTAAATTAGGCGGTAAAGATTTGTGTCAATAGTTTTTGTTAACTGCGTGTTAATAAGTAATATTCACACATCAATTGTCGTCACTATTTACAGCATGGTTTGCTATTGATCGAAAATGTTGCTTTATTTTACGAGAATGCATAAAAAACATAAAACATCGCAGAGATGTGCAAACTAGTGTGTGTTGTGTAATTGTAACCCTATAATTGAGTATAAATTCAGTGGTGTCTATCGTCTACTTACACATACTAGCACTTGTTGCATATGGGGTAATAGAGAGAAAGAAAGAGCAAAATAGATTTTAACAAAGTGTAAAAGAGCTCCAGTGCTAAGCGGTTAATGTAAACTACGTGTGCTGTGCTATTGAAAAAGTGTTCAGATTTTGTGTTTGGTGGTCCAGGAAACCGACGCTCCAATCTGTTGTATGTTCCTCAACCGTCTGGATCAACTTCGTTGGAGAAAGCAGCGAAGCTTGTCCGCAGAGTGGTGCAGTGGACAGTGAAACTTGTGCGCGGTTTGGAGGGAGCTGAAAGCTAGTCTTGAGTGTAAAAGGCCGCATCGAAGCGGTGCCCAAGCCGTGTTGTTTTGTGTTTAGTGAGTTTTGTCTGTTACTTTGTACACTCTGTGTATCACAATGGACATGATGCGATGAAAGGGTTATTTTGCGTCGAACGGGGATTTCTTTAACGACCGCGAGAGCATATCGTGTATGGGTATGTGTGAAAGAATGAATGGGTGTATACGTGTGTTAGCGAATGAATCTACGATTGCGAATCACATCAAGCGTATATGGTGAAAAGGTGCTCGTGGCTTGGTGCTTTCATCATACATTTCACTACTCTTCTTTTTCTCACCTTATATCTTTGCTTTAAACCTGCCACCTACTCCGTTTCCTTCTTCTCACACTGAATTGTTGTTCAGCAGACCCTTACTTTCCCCTTGTTCTTCTTTCTTCTGTGTTACTTACACAATGCACAAAGCCAGCATCAAGAGTACTGTAATACTCTTAGAAATTATATAGATGACGTTTTCTGAAGTAACAATCAAACCGTTCTGTTATGTTTTGTTTTATTAATAATTTTGAATTGCGTTTAAAACAGCTCAAATAGAAATATTGTGAATTATACAAAGTACGGTGCACAATCCAACCGAATTGATAGAAATTGTAGTGTTTTGTTGCTTTTCGACATAATTACGAACAGTTATGCATGCAGCATTGCCAATTGAACCTTCCTCGTTGAACCAATGGCTGCAATTTCGTC
This sequence comes from Anopheles nili, assembly GCF_943737925.1. Lineage (NCBI taxonomy): Eukaryota > Metazoa > Arthropoda > Insecta > Diptera > Culicidae > Anopheles > Anopheles nili. The sequence goes on along the minus strand of NC_071292.1, from coordinate 106,005 downwards.
TGACACATTGCTTCTTAATGTGTTATAGCGGATAAATCATATTAAACAGTTGTAAAGCTATATTATGTACCTTTTTCACGTGAATCAATAGTCTCGTTGGTTATTCAACTTAGAAATACTACTTTAGTTGTGGCTTGCATAACGACTCAAAATAAATTTGTCTCGTGAATACCGCCTAAGTAGCAGCCGTACGTAAACGCATTCTAATCATCATTTTATTCCCGTAACCTTTGCATCGGATTGTTTTGAAAGCTTGCAAATGTATTTGGCTTTTGTACGAAATAAGTTCCACAAAGAACCAAATAGTACTAACAGTTACTCCACCCAAGTAGAGAAACCATATGATAGAAAGATCGGCTATATTAAAACTTCGATTGATAAAATGTTCTTGTTGATATTGTAGCTCAGAGTTACTCTTATTTTTATAATATTGATCAAAAAGTCCGGATTCATAAAAAGCACTTATGTAAAATGGGAACAGTTCACGAATCAAGGATTTGTTGAAGAAGTAATAAAGCAGGTGAAATTTAAAAAATGTTGTATCTGCAATTCGCAGGTTTTGATCATATGCTTTTCGAGCCGATCGGTCAAAGGCCCGAGTGTGCTTAACTAACAGTGAGGTTATGTGAGGATTATCGCGACTTGCAAACAAGTAGCACATGTTATCAGGCCTTTCCTGTGATGTCTCAACGGTTTGCAAGTTCAAATGTCCTGCGAACACAGTTTGCAACGGAAAGATACAATTGTTGCGAATCTGGTCAGCCGTGTTGATCTCCGGGTAGTAGCGTGCATAGGAAAGATAGGAGATTATTAACGATTGATACGAAGACACGATCACAATCGAGATCATTAGGCAATAATGGGTGATGAGCAGGTTCTCCAACCAACCTCCATAGTGTCTCGATGGACCGCCCAAAGCGCACATGATCAATTCAATCACAACTTCCAAAATGTTCTGCTTTTGCAAAACCTTTCCAAATAGTGACAGCACCAATGCCAGACCAAATGTCGTAACGAAGAGCAACATCCAGGTGTAACAGTCGAATGGATCAATTAGAACCGCAATTATTGGTTTCGGTTTACTACGTGGCACAAACACGCTGATGAAAGTGCTCCCAAGGGCTAATATTTTGTCTGTACCTAGAAACGGCACTCCAATGTTCACTACACCATAGTCCGTTTGGTCGTCAATTCGTTGCACTAATTCAAACGATCCATTTCTCTGCTGGGCAATCGTTTCACCAAGATAAACATCGAAGGTTGTTACCACGTGGTTGCCATCCGGAAGTGTCAATCGCAATTTTCGTCCATTAAGATTCTTTAAGTCATCCACAATGTGGATTTTGTGTGGATCAAGCTGTATGGTTTGATTGGTGAAAAAGTTCTTATGATAGATTTCTATAGCCGTTTGGTTGTAAAGGATGTGGTACGCCTTGTCGAGGATATATGCGGTGCCACTATTAAGATGCTTCATGAACACGTTGTCTTTGAGCAAGGCATGAAATATAAAATATCGACTTCCATAGTAGATAGGTTTGTATGGCTAGTGGAGAAGAAATGTCAATCAATTAAGGAAATGTATGATCAAGTTAGCTTAAACATTGTTTTCCTATTCTCCGCTCTTCATGATTCCGCCGTACCTTCATAGTTTCATCGCCTTGGACCATTACGATAGCACAGCGACGGTTTTCATACGTCCAGTAGGTCCATCCACTAGCTTCATTTGAGATAATTTTTGGTGGTTCATTGATCTTTAAAATAGCCTCCAGAATGTCCTCCGATAGTGCATTATTGCTATAATTGAGGATAAACATTTTTTTGTATCGCCAAGCTGGGCACCATTGGTTTTGCAATTCCACGAAACTGCGAAGAATGAAACTAGTATTGGACACTGATGGAGTTAATAATCGAAATGAATGTCTGTGGTCTTCTACGGCAAGCACCATTGCTAGAAGGAATATTGCATGAATTATCATACATTTGTTTATCATCACTTAAAATACTATTCGAACTTTTCGAGCTAGGATCACAACCTATAGTACATCAAGCAATACCGATGTACTTAGTAGCTTCGTAGTAGAAATGACCAAGCTATATCAATATAGTATCTTGTTTTTCTATATATGTATATTAGCTTGAATCATTTTAATTTTAAAAATTTTTTTAATAGACATATATATATATATAATTCATAAACTACTAATGGTTTATGACAATGAAAGTTTTTGAATCAGCCACTGCACTTGCATGTTGACGTCATATACATAAATATTTAATTTGTTGCGGTTCATGCAATCCCATTATAATGCATGTAACCTTTATTGTGTTGAGAACGTTTTAAAATGACAATAAATAAATTTCATATTTGTTTCTTTGCTACAGTTTGAACCATAGATCAAAGATTGTAGCAAAAGTATAAAACGTAATATTGTTACCGCAACATCGGTTGTATCTATTAGGTTTTAGTGACGATAACTTGGGGTTTCATAAACAATTAGCATTATTTTACAAATGCCACATAAAAGAAGTTGTACTTTGGACCCTCTTGACCATTTAATCCCTACGACTTCAACAAATTCCTAAAGCGCGTATAAAGCCAGCGTTTTTTTCTGAATTGACTCCTCTCGAAACACTCACCTGATGTTGTAACGTAATCTCTTTGAGTTGATCTCGAAATCACGAGGCGTAGCGGAAAACGTTCATTTTCGGTATAACCTTGGTCCACTGAAGCTTGCAATGGGTGCTCTTCATCATCTTCATGCTGATGTGCTCAAAAAAATTACGCACGTGACACCATAATTATAGATCAACAAGGTTTTCGTGTCACTATTTTAACGTAATGTTGAGAGAAATAATTATTTAATGAATTGACGAAACCCAATATGGCAGTTATAATGAGAAAGATAAAGTTATGAAGTGTAAATTTATTTTTTATATTTTTGTTGTGAACAAACATATCGTGTGAGAGTTCAGGCATCTTGTGTACAATCGTCTTGTGCGCGGAATCTTGGGATCTTGTGATTTCGCGGAATCTTGGGATTTTGTACAAGCTGGCGCATAGTCTTTCTTAAAGCACTTTAATGTAATGCAATTTTCAATGCATTGGTTTTATACTCTGTTTATTCCAACAAATAAAAAAAAGTATTGCAAATGATGGTCGGGTAGGTATGCTATTTTGAAGTGAATTAGCGTAAAAAAGGTTTTCGGGATAAAAATGTGCTGTAGAAACGACAATGACGAACATATACTGGATTCTGCTATAAAAATTACTTATATATTTCCTATGACGATTTGAGATATTGTTTTATCATATAAATTCTTAACAATGAACTCGGTTGTACAGCATTGGAATAAACATCAATTATTGTCATTTTCAGATCGAGACGCTTTTAAAGTTGCGTTAATTTTGTGCATTATATTTTTTAAATGCAATCCATTCCGAAAACTCAATATATCTTTCATAAAAAATTAAATGTAGAACAAGGTATTTGATCATTTCATAAAAATGATTAAACGATTTTGTTACATATCTTATTTAGGCATTATTACATTTACCGTAATAGTAACTTCATAGTAAATCATTGAAATACTCCATAAATTTTCAGTTACCTACGCCCTTGTTTATACATATAAACATGCTGCGGCAACAGCGTCTTTTGAAATTTTTGCTTAATTAATTTATTTAATTGTATTTTCGATAATTTCTTTCAGTTGCTTACGATTAAAACAAGAACGAAATATAGTTCTTGATACATAATTTTATTCAAAAAAGGATCAATCATCGATAAGCCGTCGTATATAAAAACCGCTTTCAAGACGGCAAGTGAGAAAAGATCATGCAGTGTAGTGTTGAAACTATGAACGACTGCGAGCGATCACCAGGCCGCAGTGGACTGCGAGTGAATTTCACTGAAAAGGGCGAAGTAAAAGAACGGCGAGAAAAGTTTCTTACCGCGAAGTATGGATCGCACCAGATGAGTTTGATTCGTAAGAGGCTTGCGGTTGAAATGTGGTTATATGATGAACTTCAGAAACTGTTCGATCCCCCGGTAAGTGTACCTGTTTTTCTCGCTAGAAAAAAATCTTAATGATTATAATAATTGTTGATTTTCTTATTGAAATATTCTTTTTTTTCATTTTCTAAAAATGCAGACAGAAGCTATTGATGTGGACATCGATGAAATATTAGACATGGATACTGACGACTTGAGGCGATCGCATTTATTCGTAAGTAAATAGTTATTTGATTGATACACAGCTAGTACATGTTAATCAGATCTAAAAATAATTCTCTAATTATTTACGTCAGACACACATTGTGTTGTAGTGTTATTTTATTTTTAAATCTCATTTCGTTTTTACACTGTTTACAATTTTCATTGTTTACGATTTTCATTTACTTTACCTATATTTTTATCCATGTTCGTCCTTCTGTTACTTAATAGTACTACATACCTAATAACTTTCGATGTGTATCCATTATGTTTATTTCTTAGGGTCTTCTTTCTGCATGCAAACGACCACCACAGGACATTTCGGTAAGATAAAATTGTGATTGTGTCCGTATCGCTCTTTTGGGGTGGGCCAAAACTACGGGTATCTACTCCTTTTACTCCTTTAGGAGCAAGGCATTCCTGAAAATATGCCACCGTTTGAGCCATTGGGGCGAGACCCCGCTTTAATTCCACATAACACACCATTATAGGAATAGATATAGCTTTGTTTATACAGACGTTCTGTTAATTTTAAACTATTCGCGAGTTGCAATGATCGTGGCCTACACACACTGGCGGGTGAGCTAATGTTTGGTTAGCCTTGATATAAACGAATTGTTGAATGAATTTCAAATTTATTTTTCTTTTCCTTGGATTTATGTGTAAGACGAGTTTTACTTTTACTTCAAATTTTCGGGCTATTCGTTTTGAGGTCTGTATTATTATTTGGGGTATTGAGGATTTTTTTCTTTTTGCTTTTTTTATGCTATACTAAGGAAAGTAAAAATCTTGGATTTTTTTTTACTGGTATGATATTTTTACATCAACTCTCTGTTTTCAGAAAAATAAATTCTGCTTTCTTTTTCTTCTCCTAATTTTCAGAAATTCATTAGTGATCTTTTGGACAGGGCGAAAACACTCTGAGCTGGACTGGTTATTTCAGTTTAAAATTAGCTCTTACTTTATCTTTAGTTTATTATGATTTAACGTAAAATGCTGCTGTATGTTAACCAAGGCACAAAACTAAGGACATCATAATCCGTCTGTTCCTGTGATCCAATAAAGACGAAAAAGAGCACCATCTGGGTGTTCGCACGTGGTTTTGAGGTAACAGTGGGAGACGCCACGTACTGGAGTGTAAGCAACAACCTTTACCCATTATTGTGAAACAAATATGTGAGCCGGCCAAATAAGGATTTATTTTGTGGTACATTTGAATTGCATTGTTTTAAAAATAAAATTTACTGCCCACATTTTTAGGGATAGCAGTTTTGTCTTTAATTTAAATATTACTCTGTTAGACATACATTTCGATACAATAAAGCACCATATAACACAAGGGAAACGATAGTTAGGGAAAGATTATTGCCAATGCAATAAAATAGTACGGACGAAGAGAAAGATTTATTTTTTCTCCAAAGAATAATTTAACAAAGATATAAATATATAATTTAAAAAAGATCAATAGGAATAGATGTACGAAAGTAAATTCTTGAAGTAACGATTTAAACCGGAAATTAGTGAGTTGAAATCGAGACGAGGGTGAATACTGATCATGGAAAGATAAGAACAGATTACAAATTATTCTGTAAGTTTAAATACGTCAATCAACAATGCTTTTCATATGTTGTTTAGGTTAAAATAAATCATTTATGTATTCGTAGATTTTTAGAATAGATTTTTTTCTTTTTTATTTTGAGCTTATCTTATCAGAGTTTTAATCATACAAATGGAACGATAAAGTTCACAAATTTAATATTCCACACTGCCAATGATCAGACAACTTCAGAGGATAAAAGTCTACCACATGAAAGTATGCAACACAAGAGTATGTTAGTTATGGAGCAAGACCATTCATGAGCATACTCTTATGATCCAAGAAGTGTGCTTATATTGGAGCGTTTTTTACATGAAGGACTAATGCAAAAAAACACTCTTGATAATTTGTGACACTGTGACTAAGTATTTAATTCATGAATTGATGGCGTTAGATTCAAAGCAATTTAAGAGTATTATATTTGAACAACAAAATTCGCTGTAGCGATAGGTGGTTTTGGCTCCCGTACATGGTGTGCATGTAATAATACACTCATCTTCCCATTAAAAACACTGGTGAAGCATGGATGGCCGTACCCTAATGGAATAGAAAATAAACGAATGAAGAAATGGTAGCATAAATAGAGTAGAGCAATACTCAAGAGAGTAATGTAGTTGTAATAAAAAATCAGCTTTTGAACGGTGAAAAGAACCAGAGTTTAACAACCGATTGAATGCCTAAATATTATAACTCGAAATTATTTTGTTTCAAATTGTCTTCAAAATATTTTGCTTATTAGTTACTTTCACGAGTCGACATAAGATAACATATGCATAGAGTTTTATGTAACGTATTTATTCTTTTCACGAAACTAAATAGCACATACTGGCTTACAATGTCTCATATCACTTCATATCCCTTGCAAATAGCTATTATCTTCTTATTCGTTCATAATATAGAATGCCTCAGTGTGGTGAATTAAAGTCAAAGTTCTCGATGTTTTGTCTCGAAGCTGGAAAAAACAATAAACATACAATATTAACATAATTATGTGTCCATTATTATTCAAATAATGATAACAATAATCTGGTCTTCAAAGGTTTGTGTTTAGTTTAGTTTTACATATTGTGAGCTTCTATCAATCAATCTGTGTTCATGATCTCGGCGCTTCAAACAACTTCTTCTTTTTTGCGAAAAAGGATGTAGCCTTCTATATTTGAATACTCCAAAGAGTCATATGCCTTACAGTGAAATTGTATGTACAGCTTCAAAATAATAAACATTCCAACATTTTGTAGGAATTTATTTTGAAAATAAATCAACATGGAAAGCCAACTAACAAGAGCACGCATTGCTCTGTCCAGAGGGAGCAAAATTTTCACAGATGTAACAGGAAAACACATCAGCTAAAAAGTAAGAGTTATTTGATTCATCGCGTGAAACAAACTGTGCAACGAATAAATTTGGAAAACTCAAATTAGATAAGAAGGTTTACAAAACTCGCTCATACATGGCGATAAATAAACAATAGAAACATTTCAACCCTATCATTAAGCAATTTCAGCGTTTGCATAGCGCCATCTATGAGCGGCTACCATATTTTTAGCATAGTTAACTGTTGTATGTTGTTTAGTACCAAACACATTAATTCTGAAGCGTGTAATACGTTTAAAACATTTGACTCGTGCTTTGCCTTTTTAAATTGTTACATGTTATAAAATTGCTATTAGAAAAATGGATATGATAGCAATGTCATTTGTTTTTCAAAAATCATGTACTACAGACGTATTACGCTGTAGAAAAAAGGAAACTTTATTCATTATTTTATTTGTACCTCAAAAAAACATTCAAACAACGAAACACTAATTTACAAGAACAACTTCATGACAAAGAAAATAATAATTATGAATATCCCCGTCATCGTACTAAGCTTATACATAAAATTGACAAGAAAGGTAACCGGGCCGTATAACCTAGTATTACTAAAATTCATTTATTTACGAATGGCGGCCACGAACCTATGAAGAATACGATTTATCAATCGCTTTGTGTATTACTGATACCTATTTTGTCACCAGTCAATGGACTGTTGACCGTTCGTATTTCATTTTCAACATTAGCAAGCGCATTTTGATACTCCGTAATTTGTAATGCTTCCCACTCTGCCTTGAACGCTGCCTTCGGATCTTGCGGCATGGCCACTGCAGCGCCGGACATTTGATCTTGCATCGACTGTGTTTGGTCGGCAGCTATGAGATAACAAGAGATGTTTGTTTAGAAATAAATATTTAATGTATATTAGCATACACTTATGCACAGTTTGAGATACCATTGTTTTCACCCAGTACCAACGTGTAGATACTCCGGAGACCGAACACATTTAGGAAGTACCATGATGCCGATGATACCCAGGCAGCATCGAGTGAGGCCAATTCAATTCCTCTTTGCAGCATTGGTTTAAAGCGGAGCGTCAAAGGAAAGGGAACCTTCGTTGTGACGAACCCAGAAAACATCCAGTTGATCCATCCTCCTATTACGATCATTGGCAGCACATTGATAAAATTGCCTTTCACCAAGTCAGACAGCATAGCAGTGGAATTCGGGCTAGGCGGAGCTCGTTTCTGAGTCTTGAAATATCCAGTGTCCTCATTGTTAAAATAATGCCTACGCATTGCAAACGATTGGTGGGAGAGATATTTGCCGTTCTCTCGTAGTAATCTCGCTCGTATCATTGCTTGACTGTCCTGAATCTGGGTAAGTTCAACTTTCTTTTGAGAAGAAATTAGAATGGAAAAATAGTGCCGTATGATTCCCACAAGAAATGTAATTACAACGATAGGAAGAAACACCCATCCTCGTATATTAGGATCGATCAATAATTCGGCCATTCTTCACCCGAGTACTCTTTCTCAAAGAAAACGCGTTTTATGATCGCACAAAATTGTTCACTCGTACTCGCAAATTTTCTTTCCACAAAGCGGGTTGACATTTTACTTGGTTGACAGCGAACGTGTCAAACCCAATGCGATTACGGATTCCGCCCAGTTAATTTTCAGTGTTTTTAACATAAAAATATAAGCAATTATTTATTTTTATTTTATTTATTACGCTTCCTCTGTGTTTCCTCCATTTATATCTTCTACACGACTTTTATTTTTCATGAGATAGTTTGCCAAATATTGCAAAGGATCATTCGGCCGTTCCTTAGCGAGAGCCTTCAAGCCTTGTAGTAGAATCGGATTGACTGTTTGATCTAGGTATTGCCTTGTCGGTAGCGACTGCAAATTGTTACCACTAATCGTTTTCCGTCCATTGTCGGGGAGGGCACTTTTATTTTCCATTTTTGCCACCGAAGCACAACTGATAATTTAAAAGAGCTGTCGTAATTTCGTTTTGATTTTCACGCTCCTGCTTATCCTGTTAACACGGTGATTCCACTTGATGAGTTTCGAAAGCCGTATTTGACAGTTTAAAGACTATCGGTGGTGAGTGGTGGTTCTATGACAATCAATTATGACCGTAATGTTGCTCTTATTGCTTGCTTAGATTAATCGGTGCATGTAGGTGTTTTAACTCATAAATTGGTGACTCTTAATCATCTTGTTTGTGTTATAAAACGTATCAAGAGAATGGTGAAATTGTTAGCAACCTCGTAAATATAACTTTTAAATAGCATAGCTTCAACGACACGGATGCTTAAACTTTAGTGGTATTAAACAACATGAAAGTGAGATGTGCCTTCAATGATTTAGACATAAAGGATAATTAAAATCTCCCCTACGGTTGCATTTAGGTAAAAAACCGTACCAGTAAATGGACATCGTTCAATGGATGTGATATAATGTGTTAACTAAGTATATTGATAAATTTGTGTCGAATTCTAATTGAATTTGTTACTTTCAGAATGAAGGACCGGTCCAGAAATTTGTAATCAATAATGGCCAGAGTGACAGAACTTCAACAGAATCGAACTCCCATGGGTCGGACATTATAAATGTCCAACACCGCAATTATAAAAATCAATTCTTAAGGTATTATATGCGCATTGTAACAATTTGTGCAATAAGTATGCATCTGCATCAAAACTAAGTGTCCATTGAGCCAGCCAACATCGTAAAAATCGCTTTGTATGTGATGTTGTTATAATCAATTTAGTGACGGCCAGGCATCCATCCACGTTGCGCATGTTGCGAAGAAATAAGCTTGTCAATTATAGAGTATAAACGTATCCCAAAGCACGTTGTCTATAATTATGCTAAAATGACGGTAGTCAAGAGTAATCGTGGTAAACAAAAATTCGTGTACAGTGAATAAATTGAAATTATACGCAGCGCAGCGAAATGCCCAAAATATTTACACCAACAAATCAGATACGATTGACAAACGTAGCCGTGGTTCGAATGAAAAAAAGTGGCAGACGCTTCGAGATTGCGTGTTACAAAAACAAGGTGCTTTCATGGCGATCAGGTGCAGAAAAAGACTTGGATGAAGTATTGCAAACAGCAGCCGTATTTAGTAATGTAAGCAAGGGGGAAATTGCTAAAAAAGACGAATTGCAGAAAGCATTCGGTACAGACGATTTGCCGAAGATTTGCCAAGAAATATTAGCCAAAGGCGAGCTGCAGGTGTCAGAACGAGAGCGGCAGGATCAACTGGACTCTTTGTTCAAAGAGATCGCTACGATCGTTGCTGAAAAGTGTGTAAATCCCGAAACCAAGCGTCCTTATCCGGTTTCGATAATCGAAAAATCTATGAAAGATAATCACTATTCCATCAAATCTCATCGTAAAGCTAAACAGCAGGCGTTAGATGTAATTCGGCTGCTAAAAGAAACGATTCCGCTGGAGCGTGCCAAAATGCGATTGAAGTTAGTTGTACCAGGTATCGAATCAAAACACCTAAAGCAGCGCCTTGCTAAGCTTAGTTCTACTTCTGAGACCGTTATTGAACGAGAAGAATGGGAAGGCGAACAGCTTACTCTAACGTGCCTCATAGACCCAGGACACTTTCGAGAAATAGATGACATCGTTCGAACAGATACCAAAGGTTCAGGCACAATAGAAGTTTTGAATTTAAAGGAAATGAAAGAGGGTGAAGAAATTTTGGAATGAATTAATCAAAACCGTCGTGAATGTTACATATTGAATATAATGGTGACTTATAATAGATATCAATGAACACTTTAATTCATTGCTCAACAAATGGGCAGATAAAATAGTTATCACATGGAAGTGCTGAATTTGAAAAGCCTAATATTCAGGTTAATTAGTGCTCAATGGTGGAATGTTTCTTCAAAAGGTATGTATACAGTTTGGCGTATACTCGAAGTCTCAATGATAACGGCAGCGCTTTAAGTAAAGCGGTCTACAACGAAAGAGTTAAAAAACACTATTAAACGGGGATCCAGGGTACATTTCACAACTTTGTATAACTCACTTGCACGCCGTGCGACCAGTGGCCAGTGGTTTGATCGACTTTAGCGATGGTGAATCCTGCGTACCGTATCATATCATTGACCTTTACAAGGTGTAACGGTGCAGATTTTTGTTGTCCATTTGCTGGTGCTAGATAATCCGTCATACTCGTGTGTACAAAACCTGGTGATACGGTTTGGCACTCGATCCCGTAAGGTGCAAGCTCTTCATGTAATGCAAGCGAAAAACTCGTTATGTAAGCTTTTGTTGCAGCATACACATTTAGATAAGGAGTTGGAGCGAGCGATGAGAGTGAAGAAACATTTATGATTAATCCACGTTTGCGTTGCTTCATTGAAGGAATTACAATATTGCACAGAAGCGTTGCAGCTCCTACATTGATGTTGATTAGATCCCACATTAAACGCCTTTCCATTTTATCTGTCTGGATAGGTTTTTCGTTGATGATTCCCACATTATTAACTGTAACATAAATAATCATATCAATAGCTATAAAGAAAATGAGTCCCTTAGTCCCTTACCCAGGATGCCTATATCCAGCTTGTTCAACGCTATTGCAAGTTTGTCGTAAATTTCTTCTCCCTTTGAAAAGTCAGCTACGAAAATGCGGGTTTCTAAGCCATGTTTGGCCGTGATTTCTTCGGCCACTCGTTTTAGTTTGCTCTCATTGCGAGCAACAAGCAGTACTTTCATACCTTGACTGGCTAAATAGCTTGCATATCCTTTGCCGATTCCATCGGAACTACCGGTAATAACTGTACGCAATCATAATATTGTATAAATGCTAAACACGTTACATTATTTGTTGCTATCTCAATACATACCTGCCCAAGAACCGTATTTCTGTGAAAATAAATCTTGTCTATCCTTTTCAAATTGCTGTTGAATCCATTTCAACAGCAACAGAAAAGGAGTACGAAGGTTTTCGTAGATCCAGCAGATTATACTATACGCTCCAATAATCGTAGTTAGTAGCATTAACATCGTAGGTGTGCTGTTGCTGCTTCTTACCTTCTACAACACAATAACTTGACTGACTGTGAGGTGCGTATCAAAAGGAAGCTCTATCTAAAGGACATAGGTTTTTTTTTTCAACTAATTCTCTTCGCGCTCGACCTTTTACCTTGGACGTGTCATGTAGCAAACGGATTTTCAGGGAAACGTGTGTCTGTGTGATTTTATATTTCGGTATTATAAATAGAGATAATATACCTTATCAGACCGTTCCATTTTGCAAGTAATGGTGCAATGGTACTACTTCTTCTTCAATGGTTCTCAAGCAATTTTTCATGCTCGTTAGTGCACTATGTATGATGTCGCGTCGCGTATTGGGTAATATTAGCCATCTTGTTTTGCAAAAAATACAACTTTTAAATCATAATATTTGTTTGCTGTATGTTGTCACATTCTTTTTTGCTAAAGCGAGAAACGATGTAAAAAAAAGAGTGGAATGTAGCAGCACTGTTTTTTGAGAATATTTTATCAACTGTGTTCTATCGTCTTGTAAAGTAATTTTAGTTTAGTTTTAGCTAGCATACACACTTGGGTGAACCTTTTACTGTTTAATTATTCTTTTCTTTGCCATTTCGCAATTTGTCATAAATCATCTGTAACACGAACACCCGAAACTGCTCAGGAATAAGTTTCAGTCCTGCGTATTGCAGGCCGTGAGTCCAGTATCCACATGTATGATCACTTTTCCCAATCGTAAACCCGGCGTATCGGATATAATCATCCAGAAGCACCAAATGTTTTCTTATGCCGCTGTTTTTGTATTCGTCGGAGGCAACAAAATCCGTCATGTTTGTGTGAACGAATCCTGGTAGGACGGTTTGTACCTCTACTTGAAACTCGCGTAGCTCTTGTCGCAATGCAATTGAAAAATTTCTTACATAGGCCTTAGCTGCCGCGTAAACGGTCAAATACGGAGCCGGTGCTGCTGCCGAAAGTGATGATACATTGATAATTAATCCTCGACGCTTTTGTTTCATAAAGGGTATCAGCATATGAGACAGCAGAGTAACAGGCGCTATATTCACGTACAATAAATCCCACAGTGCTTGCTGTGCCAACTGCTCAACACACATGCCCCTGTTGTATGAAAGTCCAACATTGTTGACCAATATACCAACGTCTAGCGAATTAAGCTTCTCCTTGAGATGATCGTAAATGCTCTCGCCATCACAAAAATTTGCTACAATTATCTTTGTTTGTACCAAATATGTCTTGGTAATTTCTTGTGCCACGCAACTTAGTTTTTCTTCGTTCCTCGCTATTAGTACAATTTTCATGCCTTTCCTGGCGAGATAACGCGCATAGCCTTTTCCGATCCCATCCGAAGCTCCGGTTATCACTTTGAAAAAGTAAGTCGTAGGTGCAACATAATATGCAAAAATTTATTACGATTAAGAGAATCAACAGCAATTGCATCAGAACTTACCTGCCCATTCACCATATTTCTCGGAAAACGTTTGCTTGTGTACGAGCTCTTTTATGCCACCTATCACAATCGACATAGGTCCCCGAAGGTTGTCGAACAACCAACAAAGAGAACAGTATAACCCTATTATAATTAAAATTTCACCAAGAAACAACATTCTTAAAGTATCAAATAGTATTCGCATCAAAGCGGCACAACTAGCATCTAGTGCAACTTCAATAGTTCTACAACTACTAGGTTTCAGATTTCAAGCTCGGACCTTATGAGAGATAGATTGTCCTTCAAATCGTGTGTTGTGTTTTGAAACGCGTGAGAATGAAACCTATTGATTATCCCCTCTCCAACTAGAACCTCTCTGAGATGCATCTGAGAATGCAGTTCTAGCATTGATATTGTAATGAAGGTACTTGTAATTGTAATGCAAGGTATCTGTAAACATTCTGGAAATAAAGTTGAAGGTTGCAAATGAATAAATCATGCCAGAATTGGCTATTTATTTTACTATTTTATCGAACATTGGTCTGCTTTGTAGTGATAATTTCGATTCGCAGTTTTTGCGAAGCATTCCAAATATCACTATTCAATCAAACACAGATAAAATGTTTAGACCAGCATCCTGAAATTTAATTAAATTGAAATGATTTATATATATATATCTAACAAACACTTAAACGCAACGTGTTCGCCTGTGAACCCCATGTGAACAAACCTTACAAGTTTTGTTGACTTTGCCGATCGGGCAGCCTGCGTAGGTTATAAAGTGCTATGCTATCTACTCGGACCAGATACTTTTTGTAAAATTTGCCTATCTTTCCGGAGGTAATGAAATCCGTCACATTCGTGTGTGCATTTCTTCGACGGACGGTTTGAACTTTCACATTAATAGATCGTAGCTCTTTGTAGAGAACATCTGTAAAACTTGCTGTATACAATTTTGAGGCAGCTCTATCGCTGAGCTCATGGATGTTAATTAGATTGTTATAGCATCATCGCATCGAAAAATATTTCCCTATTAGACTAGTAGAATTGAAATTGAGACTTACGTTGTTGTTTTTGATTGTTTTAAATATTATTTAAAAAATTCATTCTAATTGTACAATCATTAGTTTTGGAATCTAAGTACGTAACTTTGCCACGAATTTTTTTTGTGGTACTTTTTTCTCTTTAGCTTATTTAGAATCAGATATGTAGTATTCGGTTCGATACTATGATAAAGTTCATAGCATTATTAACCGGCTGGATCAAAGAATTTATGCTGCGCAAAACAAGTTATTTATCATAAAATCTTTATTTTTTAACATTTTTCTTTCTTACGCTCTAAAAAAAACCTAATTTTAAGGCTCTTTATTCATTCTCAAGACTCTATTCTTGTATTACTTTTCTTAAACATAAGAGTAAAAAAATAAATAATTGAATTTATAGGCAGCTGCCCCGTCTTTAAAAAAATTCTCGTGTGCACCTTATTACAATGTTTTATTGGTGGGTGAATATAAGGTGCACAATAACAGAAGGAATGTTTAAGATTTATTTTTATGCTTAGTCATCGTCATACAATGAAACACACAAACATCGTTTCAAAGGAAACAAGTAAGCATAAAAGGTTCTGAAAATAGTTTATACCATAGGGAATGGGAGACTGGAGATTTAAAATTTCAGGACTGAATTATATCTTATGTCAGATATTCGGCAAGAAAATACCCAATCACTTATCACGACTCTGAGATGCTGTCGGTGTTGCAGTCTATGTCCATGTTCAAGCAGCTATAGTCTACATAGCATCGCATTCCGTTGCTCCTACTTGGTGCTCGGAAGCAGTTTGTTTTATCTGATGGTGTTGGTTGATCATGCGCTGCTTTTTTAACTCGCGTTGTAGCAAATAAACGAGGGCACCAATTAGTATCACAGCCAAACAGGCGGATATTAGAAGCCCTGTAGCATCGAACACTTGCACCGAGAGGGCTCCTGTATGTCCTCCCCCTACTACGCCACTAGAAGAATGACGTTCTGAACTTACTGCCGATTTAGACTCAATACCATTCGTTTTGTCAGACTCGGCTGCATGTTTCTGGCTGTACCGGTGATCAAGCTCAGCTCCAACTAAGAAACGACCGCGATCTGTGACGTGATTATGCTCTGTCACATGCGGCTCTTCTGGATTCGTTGGCTTTACCACAGACAAAAGGATATTCACCCGCGATTCAGCGCTTGATTCTGCTGTTTGCGTCATCGAGAGTTCTCTTACAACTGCTTGATTATCACTGTCCTGCAATTCCGATTGCTCAGATTCAACACCGTACGAGTGCCCTTCCTGTTTTAGTACGAGACCAGTTTTGTCGATCATGTTAAATTGTCGTACACGTGCATTTCTACCATTTTCTGGCCACCAAGCGGTGGAAGAAGGAACGGGAACTGCTGCACTTCCTCCTTTGGCTGGTAAAGCCAGTCTGGCTCGCACCGTCAGCATATCAGGTTGGAAAGTACATACTACCACGAATCGACGGGTGCTATGGGTCAAAATACCCAAATTCTCTTGAACAGTAATATACGTCTCAACCGTCAAATCATTCGTGCTCACTTTGCTACCACACTTCTCATGGTCGATGCGCATAGTGTAGAAAGTCTGTGGGCTAGATGCATCTCCTTGAATGCCACAGTTTCCGTTCTCAGCGATAATGCGGCCACCGAAGAACGGACCGGTTTCTACTTCGATTTCTGATGCGTGTGGTAAACATTGCGTGGCGTGTGCTGAAACTAGCATGACAAAACAACAAAAATATATACAATTATCTTGAAGATTCAATAAAGCTCTTAGAGCGTTATAATACTTACATGCTTTGGTTGGTATGATTATAGTTTGACCTTGGTTTCGAGAGAGCGTTGTAGATCCTGTGGTTATCAGAGGCTTTCCACCATCAGAAAATCCTAATTTATCCAAATTGCCTGGTGTGTTCGCGACAGTTTCACTTGTTGTTTGGTGTTCGCTCTTCATCGCTAACGGCTGAACGTGGAACGAATATTTGGTTGCCATCCGGAGATTCTTCACCAACAGTGAATACATGTTGTTCTGTCTTTAATATCGTATGAAACATAAATATAAGATTACAATCTGTCTAAAATCACTGCTAAGGTAATATTATGCAACAAAGAAGAGAATCTGCTTAAGGCCGTGCTTACTCACCTGATGCCATATTCATCCGTTACAAGTTTTGATCGACAGCGATGAGGTCCCCAGTTTTGCAATTCACAATAAAACACTTTGAATGCTCGCCGATCACGCGCATCCACGATAGCCGAGAGTTTAGCTGATCGTCCTTTGTTCAATGCAAATTGTTCACCGTCATCTTGGTGCACACTTTCCACCTCCCATGTTAAGTTGACTGATTTGTAGTCTGGCTCACCGGATAACGATCGGATCTCTGCAAATAAACGAAATTTTCATGTAAACTTATTACAAACTGTAAAGCATGTTACCTGATCAGCAAACCTTATCATATATGATTCGTTGCAACGAGCAATAATTGCACTATATCCTTTTCCGAGCAATTAAAACATACTTATTCCGAGCCTGCCATTATTACATACTTATTTTTAAATAAGCATTTTTATGTAATGCTAAAGATTAACATTTGCCAGTAAACTCCATAATCTTAAGCTACGTATCAACCAACCAGTAAACAAGACATTTATATACTTTTGAAGGAAGCAAGAGCTTATTTCGATGACCCGTTTTACACCCGAGAGAGCCAGTGGGAATTTTCTTCCGCTCTACAGTCAGATCTGGAAGATATTCAGGGCACGTATACACGTCGCTGTTCGACCCCCGCTCATCGTGAGTTAGTTTGCCGTTGCGTGCGAGTCTGGTACGGCAGGAACGACTCAATTAGTAACATTAACCTATATCTACACTGAGTGGATTTTCAAACAGCAGCTTGGAAGGAAAGAAAGCTTAGAGTAAAGATGAGAGTAGCATGTTCACAGTGCGTGGAACGTAAGCGTTGGGAAAAAGCCAGAAAAATGAAACACCTAATTTTTTTCTGTTTTTCTGTCTCCTCAAACATTAACTACACACATAGCTAGCCGGTCAGGTAATTGTGTTCATATTTCGAAACGTATTTAGTAGTAAACAATTTCATATTTAGTAGTAAACAATGTACTCTTCACTCGTAAAAGTGTTTCACGCGAAATTGTTGCTTTTAGCAAATGTGGAAAGAATTGGATGGTCGATCGGAGCTTGCTGTTCAGGCAAAAAGCTTAGTAACGCAACATTTGTTTGTTACAGACGATTGATTTTAAATTAAATTAAATTTTTATTCACTATGTTTTTTACCATACTTTCTGAGCATTTTTGGTTATTTTTATTTTCTGTTAATATTTTTTGATCCCAACTGAGTACTTTCGACATAGGTTCATCGTGGCTGTAGCGATGCAATGTCCTCCAGCTTAAAAAATATTGGTAATTTGTTCTTTTATATTGGTATAATATCATCTGGTTGATAAACTTTTAATTTTCTTCAAATTTTCAAATCTAGATTGATGATTTGTTTTAGTAGTTTTGATTTTTGATGAACAAAAGTGGTAACTACTAAAGCAGAACAACTGGTTCGTGTTCAATGTTGGAATTAATTGAAATCGTAAATATTCTTCATACCCTTTTTGAACCCAATTTTACTATCTCAAGCCACACATTCCGCCATGAGACTGGTTGTGAACTGTAACTCTTCTTTGCTTTATGTTTCATTAGTCAACAAGCAAGTCTAATCATCAACCGGGATAAGGCTCTCAGCGACTGCTGGGAGGAAATGCCTTTCAGCTCACAAATAATTATACAAATTTAAATACGGCTAAGGCCGTCCTTTAATGAATAACAATAACAAGCTACTCTAATTTTTTATCTTCTTTAGCTATTCTACATATATTGTAAAAAGTTATTATTGTACAAATTCAAAAGATTACCGATTGCCGCTCAAAGCTTACCAATTTGCAACAAAGGCAGAACATTTAGCGAAACAATGCCTTGAGCGTTACGCGCTGAAAAACTAGTTTCTGACGTAAATCATGCTTGAAGCCGTAATGTAACACAACTATGCTTGTTCAATTTTGTTAACTTAGCAAATAGAGTAACTTAGAAAACAAAACTTGACCGTGAAAGACATGGAAGTTGTGTTATAGTCGTTTGGAAATTACTTAACGATCAAAACAAATAATTTTTTATTGTCTATATTCTTACTTCATTTGAATTGTCTTTTTATCTTCAGCAATTATTACCTTTTTGCGAATTCAATAGAGTGCTATGTATTCATCTCTACAACGAATTTTGTGACCGAATGATCATCGTGCCGTCATCGCACATCGACGATAATCATGTTTTTTAAGCCGTAAACGAAGGAAGCAAAAAATCACATTTAAGTACGTACATTAAAATAAGATCGTATAACCGATACCCGATAACTCATATTTTTCATGAGATCTCATTATCGTTCAAAAAGTGCTAGTGTGAATTGGTTTCAATATTTTAAAATATCCAACCCTCACGAGATTGTCGCATTTCGATAATCTAGTATTAACGATAGGGGATTGTTGTAAACAATTGGTGCATACATTTTGTATGGCTTATAGCTTATGTTAGAGCATAATCTTCAACTTTATTCTATAGGAAAGTAGGTGTAGTAAATTATCAAATTATCATTCAAGCGAATGTGAAATGCTTCAAAATTCAGGGAGATACGTTTTATTTTATTGGTAAAACAGTTTATGTAATCTCACATGTAATAGTTTCAACAAAAAAAATCAAGCTGAAGACCAAGGTTGGATGACCTCTTGTTGAGATCTGTTGATGTGTCTGTTGCACGATTGTTAATAGCCCCTGTTCTGAATACTTCTTTCCACAGCCGCTCTAGGCAATTTTACTTCTCTCTTTTCTCCTGACGGAAAACTCATCTGAAACGGCCGACTTTGTGTAATTACTTTTAACCTGAATTGCAGCATTATATCGATGGTTAAACAACGTATGCAAACGTAGGGCATCAGCATGCAGTAGGAAATTGAATGCTTTTTGAAGAATAGGGTATTGCGTTTTGACGAAAAAAAAAAAAAACAACATTAGCCTGCAAGCCGCGTAATTGGATACAAATGCTACATAAAAGTGGAAAAAAATCTGCCATTTGCTTTTCAACTTGCATGAGGTTAATTATTCAATATAAATTGCCAGGAAAACTAAAAAGGGATTTGTGATAATACTTTTTCGTTGTAGCTTTCCAAAGAGCAAATATATAAAAGTTTAATTTGTCGGCATGGTTTGACCATCCAAATATTTCCTCATTTCTCATTGTTATTGCATGTATTGTATGCCGTTACGCGTACTCGTTACTGCCAAATATAAATTTCATGAATCCTTCGGCATTAGTCTTCATACCTTTCGTCATTTTGAATCAAAACTCAAAAATGTTTATTATCCTTATATTTGTACTTTTCACTGAATAACTCGGTACGTAAAATGCGAACCCGTTTCTTTAAAATTCCTAAGAGCCAGGTGTCTCCAAACAAACGGATTTCATAATTTACATAATACGAATTTTATTTTTTTTGTGACCTCTTTTTGAAAGTTTTCTTGAAACGCGCTAACGGTTTTGTGATGGAACAGATTTTTTTTACACTAGATGGTATGTGGCTTTGCTTGCGATTAATGCTAACGACTAATGATGGTACATGCATCTCGAAATCAGAATCAGACTAGCTCAAAAGACTGGGAACGTTGTATATGTTCAACCTCTTTCTTTTCTCATTTTCAATGTGAGAATGGGAAAACCGCAGCACAAAAAGAGTGTAACGAGTCGTTCGAGAACAATGGCCGCTGGTGTTGAGGGCCTGGGAGGTGGGAGGCAATGAAACCTTTCTGCAGAAGAAACATGGGAATACCGGAAGAAACGAAGCACATCTTTCACGGGTACTAGCACATTGTTTTTTCCCCAAATTGCACCATTCCAATTCCAAAAATGGAGTTTGTGTTCAAGGCTGATTCTTGTCATAAAAGCTCTTAATTCAGTTCTGAAGAGTTGGTAGAACATTACTTCAGCTCTCATGAAAATGGGTTGTGTTAATTTCTACGTAAAACGCATGTAACAGCAACATTATTTTTACTATTCTAGATTACTAGTTATACCAATTAAGATTTAGAAAATTACCGAAACTTCTTGGATCCTCTTGACAGGAAATTGTACGAACTGCTACTGCCAACATATTGAGTGTCAGCACCAGACCAGTTACCGTTGATGATAGTGAACGCTGGCGGTTAGTTCTTTCATCGGAGATCCATAGCATCCATAACAGAGATGAACATGACGGCATTTTAGACAAGGAATTTGAAATTTTAATGCCTCGAGCACACTCTCCTCGAAGTATTAGCTGAGTTATTTTGTAATGACAATCCCGCCAATGAACTATGGTGCGGAAAACACTCAGCTTAACACTACACTGCACAGTAGAAGTAGTGATAGTAGTTTAACGATATCATTCATCCAAATTATAGATGATTTCAATTTTTATTCTTTTCTTTAGGGTTTTCATTCGCTTCGAATTTGTATTCTTTCAATATGTTACACCTTCCGTTAGAATTATTTATCCTTTTTTTCGTATGATATATTTGTTGTTCTGGCACCACACACCAAGAGAACACTTCAACACTTATCAAGGTATTAAATAATTCACAATTTAATAATATTTATTCATGTATTGAATCACAATTTCCCGAAAGCCGGTTTTCTTAGCAATTTCAATCTTTACTGAGACTCTTATATAAAGAATCAATTAATCGATCAATAAAATAATAGAACAAATAAGCTTTGATCAGTAATCGAGCTCTTTTGCACTCTTCTAAGTCCGTTTTATTCTTGCGATCTATGCGCCACGATGCGAGAACGCGTTTCCGCATAAACAGGTTCAACGGATAGTCGTGAAGAAAGAGAGATCAGAAAGAAAACGAAGATGAAAGCAAGAGATGTATCTGGGATAGTGAAGGAGAAAAATCATGAAAGAGGAAAATTATTTTCAACGAAGACGAATCTGTTTTCAAACCTGTACGAGGGATACGCGTTTTCGTGGCGCTTTTTGCGTAAAACCGAGCCTACACCTATGGGTACGACGAAACGTATTAAACCCTTTGCAACCTTTTCAAACAAATCACTAGCTTTCTAAAGAAAGTGTCGAATGCTGCACTTCCGCACTGTGGTTTGTCTTGTCGAAGAAAAGAAGACAAGCAGACAGAACCAATGCAAACCACAAGACGATAGATGTGTCGAGGGAGAATCACAATGATGACGTGCAACTATATAAGAGAACCCTTTGAACGAACGATCACATTTCAACTAACTCGCCTAGCTGCGCCGACCTCTAGCCAGACCACGCGCGCGTGTGCATCAGACTCATTTCGCTCACGCAAAACAGACCAGTTTTGTATTATACCACGTCGCTCTCGACACTGAAGTCCATCGACATGCGTAGGATTTTCTCTGTTTTCTCGCATTTCCTCGTAGTTCAGCTTTCGTAATAAAATTCTCTCAAGCGTTTACGTATCGTGGAAATCCATGCGTGTAAGTGCGGCTCTCTTTTACCAGTAATTTTCTCCCAAGTTAGCATTTTCAATGTAGTAAACAATGTTTCCTTGATTATTTATAATTGTTCAATTTTTTTTAATCGTATCATCTTACGTCTGGTTATTTGCTTGAGATGTTTGAGAAAAAAACGAGACAAACACCTGCCAGTAATAGTTATAAAAATACTAAAACAATATCAACTAGTCGCTTATGCACGGACATGCCACTTGTACAAGGTCATCTTGAGAAACCGACAATAAGTTCTAATGTTAAAATTATATAGTTTATTTATTTCAACATAAACGCCTATTTGGAATCAAATTTTTACACACGGTATATATGTATATATATATATATATATATATATATATATATATATATATATATATATATATATATATATATATATATATGTTTATTTATTTATAAGATTTGCAGCTGATCGTTTCCTGTCGCCATAATATACTTTAAAAAATGATAAAGTAATTAACGGCTCGTTAAACCAGGTAGAGTGGTGCTCGAAAGCAATCAACCGTTTCGCAACAGAATAATAATAATCGTGGTTGCAGTGGCTTTGTGGGGCGACACAGCGACGATATAATATTTTGATTATCGAACTGAAAATTTTCAGTCTGCTAGCTCTAACCCTTCAGTGCCGGTTTAACTACCAAACTCCAACGCTTAGTACTGAGGAGATACCAATTTTTTCATTAAAGTCGTAAATAAAAAGTTCAATCTTCTTATCACAGTGTGGTGAACCGCGTGTTCGTACATTGTTGTGGACCATATTCCTTTTGACCTACTACAAGAACTGCAAATTTTGGGTAGTGAAATTAGATACCCAAACTCATTGTTTATTTTTTTCATGCATTTATTTTTCATACTTCAAGCCGTTTGGAGTTACTTAGGTTCCAAGTGAAGTAAACTGTGGATTTTTATTCTTTTGCTGTAATATAATTTTTACATGTTAAACTTTGCTCAAAAACGAGAATTGAAATGATGACACAGGTTTGTTTGGCTGATGAAACTAGACTGTTGATCTTTACGCATTCTGATTATAATTAATATAATAATCAATTATTGTCCTTTTTAACAAGTTGTGTTCGTTGCTCCGTACGTTTCCAGATGGCTCACCAGCACCTGCTGGATGTGATTTCGTTGATTACGCTCTTCGGCCAATTGTTGCTTAATTTGCACCATATCTTGCTGCAGCTGCCGTACGCTAATGAACAGTTGTCGCAACGTTGGCGTCATTTCATCGTAATCAACACCTGACATGCGAGTGAAAGCATGAGCCGAACGAACACCGATGAAACAGACACGAAACCGAAATAGTGATAGAAATAAAAATAAAAGAAAGCTTGATATATTAGAACAAAATGCCAAAATATAACACTCCTGACGATAGTATGAAAAAAAATCAAATATATATCACTTCAAAATATAACACTTCTGACGATAGAGTAAAAAAAAGTTCGAATACAAGCTGATAGCAAACTGCCTGACGAAAATTGAGAATATGAAACCAGCAAAGTATAAACATTGCACCATGAACTGATGATCCTGCAGTACGTAAGGAATAGATGACTTAGGAAAATAGTGCTTCCACAAATCGGAACACTAAACAGGTGAGAATCAACTTTATGGTTTATGATTTTTAAGGGCACTTATGATTTTTCCATGTTTTTTAATTCATGTTTTCTAGTTTATTTGAGAATCAAACGTCAAACAAAACACAAGCGTTTGTAACGATTGTGAAAGGTTGTTCTGTTGTTTTTGTTTGATTATACAAATTGATTATTTTCTTAATTCGTCCCTATATAAAAAATTGATTATTTAAAGCAGCTTATTGAAAACATTGCACACTCTAGCATACATATCGATATTTTTGTCAGATATATAACATAATACAGTAAGCTGTTAATTTAAACTACTTTTAGTAAAGGAGAATAAAACTCACATAACTGCACATTGGTGCAATCATCCTCGTGGGGATTGCATTTCTCAATTGAATTATCATATGATAGAACCAGTATCATATTGGAGCAGACATAACAGTACAAAACAGCATTATCCCAGTATTGCTTTATAAAACGTTAGTTAAGTTTGGCTAATGGTTAATAATCTAACTACAATCTGTTGCTACTATCTAGTATGCTACAAATCAAACCTATATTTCAACAAATCAGCAGGGTTCACTGCGACTGTTGAACAATAACTTTTCAATAATCCTATCGATGATGTGCCCAGTAAAACATCCATAATTTATTGCAACATGATATAGAATTTCGTGACATATCATCACGCATATTATCTTCTTGCATTGAACAAGTTGCGTTGTCATATTCCTGCTGCGTGCCGTCACCGTTCAGCTGTGGGGTTGATCGACGAAGTTGCGATATTTTTGAATTCCTATTCAAACCTTGTGCCGTCTCGAAGGACCGATTTAATCGACGATCATACAGTACCAAATTGTTACCCTCGGTATGGGATGAGAGTTGCCCTAGAGGCAGATAATCTCCTATGTATCCCGTTGTACCACCTTCCGGAACTACCGGAGGTGGGATAGTATCTTTGTCGTGAACAAACGATACGACATCCCATTCGCCACGATTTGTTGTTCGGTTTCGATACCGATGGTGATGCTGCTGGGAAGAATGATGATAGTGATGCTGTTGATAATATGGAAGTCCTGCGCTCACACCGTTCCCTGGTGTTGTCTGATTTGCATTCATCCATATGGTTTGCTGCTTGGAAACGCGCGACAACAGAGGTGTGTTAGTGTTTGAACTCATAAAAATGTTATCGTAGTTCGAGCCAGACCGAGAAATCGGTTTGCGATAGCCTGCGCTTGTTGAAGCTGGCTTGATGCTGGTAGTGTTTGTTGATCGGAGTGCACCGGCTGCACTATGTGCACCTTGTGATTCTTCCAAATTCCATTCGGTGCTCCCGTAGCCCCCAATTGAATATCGTTCCCGTTCGTGTTGACGGTGGTGGTGGGATGGTTGCTGCTGTTGTTGTTGCGGTTGTTGAGCACTATGTGCTGCCGCGTGGAGCGTAGCGACTGACGCCGCATAAAGATTGAAACTGTTTGGGCTTGCTTCCCGCCATATGTGAGATGAATTAATGCTGTTTGTTGATGTGTGTGTTTGACTATGTCTAATGCCGCTACTACTCGATAAATAGGAGGATAGCGAAGAACATGTAAATGGTAGTGCGGGATTGGAAGAGGAAAAATATTTACTGGTTTTCAACTTTCCACCGCGAATCGGCAAGCACGGTGTCCATGGCAGTAATGCTAAGGGGAGCATTTGTGTAACAAGCGTATTTAAAAGTAATGTACAAAACACCGTGAGTGATTTGTGTGAAAAACATCATGGCGAATATGAAAGCATTCATACATTTTTGGATTTAATTCAATCGATGAATTAAGAAAAAAATGGTTGCTCAAATAAATACACAAATTCAAATACGATTGAATGGCGGCCAGAGAAAGAGTAAATGGGGAAAAAGACAAAATACGATCAAAATTATGGTCGTAACTTTTTATGTATTTGTTATGATTTATAAACA
This sequence comes from Anopheles nili, assembly GCF_943737925.1. Taxonomy (NCBI): domain Eukaryota; kingdom Metazoa; phylum Arthropoda; class Insecta; order Diptera; family Culicidae; genus Anopheles; species Anopheles nili. The sequence goes on along the minus strand of NC_071292.1, from coordinate 80,218 downwards.
TGCAATAAAAAATACAAAAATGTTTCAGGACTAAAGCTATAAATTTCATTAGCAATTACAGCACATTAGTAATGCTGCTGCAAACTTAGTAAAATCATCACATAGATACATAAAGTCATTTTTGCTACAACTTGCAGAATTAATTCAAGGCTCTCTATAAAAAAAACATTACAACACACTTGGAACACAATATACCCTACTACAACAACTGACTAATTAAACAATCAGGCATAGTAGCGCTGCTCATCGTTAATTGTCACTTTGAAAAATAAATCTAATATATTCGATTTGTAATCCCAAATCGTTGAAAACAAATCGATATTATTTTATTAGTTCAGCATCAAACTATTCTATTTATAGCATTTTTAGATAATACAAAAGTGTTGTACTAAAATTATATTAGTGATACAATCAATCAATGCAACAATTATACAGCAATACCAAAAAAACCTTTAAAATACCGAATAGTGATTATAAGTGTATATATAAATGATTCGCCTACCTGAATGTAACGTGTTGCGAGACGAGCTTTGGTACGCTGCACAGTATGCCTCAATGACGCGCAATACTAACGCATCTTCTTCATAAGTGGGAGAAATTTTTGAATTTGTACCGAGGGGTAAATTGTTTGCTAAGCTATCGGAAGCGTTCAAAATTACATTTCCTCCGCCGCTGTTGCCACCTCCCACACAACTGGCAGTTGCTCCACTTATACTCCCAGTTAGACTGATGGTTGCACTACGGCCAGCACTAACTGCTCCACCTCCAATGGCTGCCGAACTTAAAAGAAGCGGACGCATCGGTGGTGCCGGTCGCAAGTTAGTGATGTTCCAGTTAACTAAAAAGAATTTGTGTGTATGAAAGTCTTTTCCGATATTTATCATAATGCCTTGATAACAAAACAACAAGGAACATGAACAGTTAATTTACCTTTTTCCGGATTTTTTTTTTGATTTAGAACCGGTTGGTTTGCTTCGGGACGATTTGAGCTCAACGAGCTTAGGGAAGGTAACAGATTTACATTCGGTTGATGTTGCTTTAGTTGTTGCTGTTGAAGATGATGCTGCTGTTGTTGTTGCTGCATCTGCTGTTGAACTTGATTGTAAGTCAAATGATGGTTGAACGATTGACTGCGTTTGTGTTGCGACATGTGCTGTACGGTGCTTGACGAACCACTTCGAACAGGATGGCTGTTTCCAATTGCTGGCGGTGGCGACATCTGTTGAGAAGAATAGAGAATATCATGTTAAGAGATAAAGCTGAATTACCTGATGTATAATCGGCCCAACGAACATTATATATATAAATATTATATATATATAAATATTATATATATATATATATATATATAAATATTATATATATATATATATATATATATATATATATATATATATATATATATATATATATATATATATATATATATATATATATATATATATATATATATATATATATATATATATATATATATATATATATATATATATATATATACTCTAAAGCAATTTGAGCGTATAGAAGGAGTTCATTAGCCAAAAAAAGGCAAACTGTTAGTATCTTATACAATTTGATTTAAAACAATTAAAAGATAATACTTTTATTGACACACACACGCAGAGATGGAGAGGCTCTTTTATACAGGGCTCAGGTAGTACATATCAGCTCAACCAGTAGTAGCAAAAGCAAAGATAACAACAAATAAATAGATGTGAAAAGCGCATTTGTAGTCCTCGTACTAGTTCAGCTGTCGAGCATGAAATTGTACTATAGGGTATGTGAACAGTGATGCAGTGATAACAATATTTTTAACATTATACCATGATTTAAAATAATGCAAAGAAATTAAAATCCTTTGATCCATATAAGATATTAGCGATATTAGCGAAGGCAGAAACGAATACTTTAACAAGTTGACAATTGAATTCTATTTCACTTTCAAACTGTTTTTAGTTCAGCAGTTATTACGAATTATTTTAAAAATATCCAAAGTCATAAATGTAAAATGTAAGCACCACAGTAACAAGCAACAATCAGAACGGTAAAAGCAAACATAAAAATTCGTAAATCAATTAAAGAAAAAGAAAACACAAAAACACAACTATACAGAAGAGACGGAATACTCTTGCCTGAACCCTGAGCTGCTGCTCCATCATCACGACCGCTTATCGTAATATTTGGACGATGTAACAGATCATCGCCATCAGTGGCAGTAATCCCCACCCGACAGGTCGTTGTTTTGCTAATATAGTTGATTTTCATATTGCTTCTATTATCGGCCATATTGATTGGAGAACTGAATGATCGGGATGTTTTTGGTAGTGGCAACGCGCCTCCGGAGGCCGGTGGCAACTTTATAGACTGCGTATTCGTGATAACAAAAATCGGTAGCTTTTCTTTCTTCCACCAGTGAGCATATAGGCCAGTTTTGTACTTGATCCCCTTTGACGCCACTAACATGTCACCACCGTCCGGGGTCGAGATCGACTGTGAATGACCCCGTTGTAACGCGGCGGGAGTGGTGCAGTCTGATACATTTATCACAATACGGCTTTGACCGACTGTGCAATTGCTATGCCCCGGAATAGTTGAAACAACGTAATCGTTTGCCTCGGAGGGAGAAAATGTCGAGGATACACTTTTTTTGTTGCATCTATGTAAAGCTTGATCAACGAGTTTCGCGTCCACACGTCGATTCATAGTGATCGTACTGATACGTTTGTTGTGTTCTACAACCCCCCAGTGTTTTGATGTCTCGATTGTATTGTGAATCGGCAAAACAAGATCACTTTCAGCAATAATACCACGGTTCTTGTCCAAGTTAACTTGACAATCATGTTGAAGAAGACGATGATAATGATTATCAAGTTTGTGGTACGCGTCATACTGTCCACTGTCGGTGAAATCTCTAAGCACAGTTTCGTTAGCGCTAAGCTCAATTTCGCACAAGCTATTACCCGAGCGTATTTTTTTTAAACGAATTGAGTCGGATTTTTGTTGGTGCTGGTTTGCAAAATCAAAATCATTGGAAGCCATTTTGGAATCTTCCTTGTTCATCATTCCACCATCGGAAAAATTCCCGTAAACACCTTCTCTTTGTGCGTTGTCAGCGTCCTCGCTGTTCAGTGCACGCTGCTCTGCATGATCACAAAGAAGAAAATCACCGGAAAATTTAGCAAGCCCATCAGGCGGCGACGATATCGTACAACTACCAGCCATACCTGAATCACTAGAATGGAGACTTGAATGGCCATGGGAACTGCATAAACTGCAGTATTTGTGCTCTGGGCTCTGAAATGGGCCCAATAATGATGGGGTGTTTGGGAATCTACCCACCATAGCTTGCTCGGGAATTAGTTGAGTTGCTTGCAAGTTGATACTATTATGTTTATATTTTTTTCTACATGCCTCGCAGGACTGATTATTATTGGAATCAATTTTTTGTTCTACCAACGACATCGAATTGTCCTTGCTGATAGCTAATTTTACATATTGATAACTTATGCATCGTCTTGCTGATGCGTTGGTATCCCCGATAACGCTTTTAGCTATATTTGATCCTTTTGCATCTGTGCACAGTGTTTGTTGCAGTTGTTCTAGATTACTTTTGGCATTGCTACGAATTCGTTCCGAATTGAGCAAAATTTTTTTATCCGAATTTATTGAGTGTTTGCGAAATGGGGATTCCTCGCGTGATAAACATGCAACAATATTCCTAAACGAGGCTTGTTCATCTGCGCTACCAACATCATCATGTTCATCTTTCATGGATTGTGGAAAGTTATAGAGTAATTCAGCTGTCATTAAATCTGGCATGGGGACAGGTATAGTGGCAGGTATGTCAAGCGAACTGGAATGTGTAATATCATTATGATCGATGTTGTCCAACGCTTTAGATTTTGTGATTTTTGTCGAAGTCAACACCTGATCATCTCCCTGCAAAGCCTGACCACCTTCACGACAGTCTTTTTTCCACGAGGGAATGTATATTTCTGTCTTTGACGAGCGGTTGAAACGATTCCCAACAAAGTATGTTGGCATGCTGTGACGTACTTCGGTGATCATTCTCTGCTGCAAGGAGTGCTTTATTTGCATCGATTCGTCAAGATTGAGCAAATTTTCGCAAGCCATTAGACCATGCGCAACAAACCCAACATGCTCAAAGCTAGACATTTGCGATTGTTCAGAGAATTGTTGCTTCAAATCACCTAAAAGCAATCTTGCCGTTGAAGTATGAATTTTTCCCGAAGAGGAGTGTTGATGTGCGACAGCAGTTGTTGTCATTCCACTAACATCAAAAGTTGTCATCGTCGTTGCTATATCTTTACTGTCTATAGAATTGCAGTCATTCAATAGTTGACAAGCTCCCGCAGTGGAACCATTCATCAAATCTGAATCGCTAAGTGGCATTGCATCAGCATTAAAATTCGTTCCGTTGGAATCTATTGACCACGTGTTTTGATGAGTTCTTCTTGCTGCTGCATACATGAATGCGCTACCGTCATCTGTTGACTGGGAACTATTGTAGCTTTCATATACGGTGATAGCTTCTCCATTGCCACTTTGCTTTTTGGCGGTGCTTTTGCCGGTAAAAAATGTTATAATTTCATATGCATCATCATCGTCTTGGTCCTTTTCTTCTTCTTCTTCTGCCTCCATCTCTTCTTCTTCATTTTCTTCTTCCTGTTCCTCTACCTCTTCATGTTCGATGCATTCCACTGCGTTCTGACGCTCGAGAGCAAAACAATTTTTAGTGCAAGTGAATGATGTACAAGACGAGGATGTGGAGTTGATGGAATTATTACTATTATTCATTGAGCGTGATTGGGTTGTTCTGCACGATGTTAACTTAATTTGTTTGTTGGGAATATTTTTTTCTAGTAACTCCACATCGTTATCACAATTGCTTTTTACTAACAGCGCGCTTGCTGAAGCCGTTTCCTTCTCGTGCCGCTGAATCCTAACAGTAGCTTTATCACGACGATTTCTTCTCATCACTACACAGTGTCGATCGAATTTTTGCACCATTTCAGGATACAACAGAGCCTGCACAATAAACCGCGATAATTTCCCGACTCGAAACAGACGGCGGAAATAACTAGTTAACTGTGCGTATGGAGCAGTCGGTGGATAAGATGCTGGGGGAAAGGTTGTTTCAAAATTTTGACTATTTATGCTGTACCACTGACTGTTGCTGCCACTGTAAGCACTGTATACCGATACACGAGTACTGTAGCCACGAGAATCAAGTGCTAGTTGTTTTTTGTTCTGTTTATCCAGTTGGCATAAAAAATGCAATAGAAAAACAGTACAGAAATTGCAACAAAAGATGCCACGTACCCCACAGGCCACGAAGCACACACGAAAATGAATTTTGGAACGAACAGAAGAAGAGAAAATATAATGTTAAAAGTAAAACAATTTTACGATACAAATGTTCCCCTTTGCATTACATGTAAACTAGGGATTTCTTTTGTGAACAAATCATTTGCATTCATATCATAGAAAAAATTTAAATCAAACAACCAGATATTGAAATTACTATTAAATCATGGACCCACGTTAGGATGTGTACAGAAAAAAAAACAAAGTCAAAATAACAGTTTTATGCTTACATGAGGTGGCGGATGAGGAATATTTACAGCCGAGCTGCTGATGTTGCGTTTCATGTCTACGGTAGCAACCTGCTGTTCGGTTGTGATGCTACACGATCTTGGGGTCAAAAGTTGTACCCAACGATTAGCCTCACTTGGTCCTTGACATACAGCAACGATACGATCTATCAGAGATCCATTGATTTCAAATGCGTTTTTGAGCTGATCCGTATCCTCTAAACGATTCACGGTTATCCCCGTCAGTGGCAATTTTCCTTCGTATTTAAATGCGCTCATGCGCTGGCTTACGCTTAATATAAGCAAAGTGTCGGTAAACAACACCAGATAACGATCTTTATGTTCTGGCCCCACAGCCACACTACCCATGTGTAAGATTTCGCCGAGTGTACTAAGTTCCGCGCCTTGCCATCCACGCACCGGTCCGGTGAGAATTTGCAACTCAAGCTCTTTCTGACGTCGTGTAGCAGAACAAGAGGACGCCATGTCCTTATACACAGCGATACTACGCTGCGTATCACCTCTATCAGGATGTCCACTTTCCATGTGGCGTTCTAGCTCTTGTAATATGGCGGCATATTTATCTAGTCGACGAAATGGCTTCGATAGACCAGTCGTAAGAACCAAGAGTCCGGGTTTGGCTGCACCCCGGTTTTCCATAAAAGCATTTAGCTCTTCGCTGTAGGAGTACAAGTGAACAATGAAATTAAAAATAGCATAACGAGCAGTCCGTGGGCATGAGGTAGTAGAGGGGATATAGTGTTCTCTTACCAAAATTTATCAACTATAACGATTGCGCGAGGATGTGCAGCACAATACGATTGATGAATTTTTTTCATGGCTGTTGCCTTTGATAGAAAAATTTTGCCAACTCGATCCTTACAATCTTGCAACGACTGTAATAGTTCTTCGTGTGATTCAACAACTTCGAGAAAATTGCACATTAATTGTACGTATTCGTTGATTGAAAGTCTAAATTTCAAATGAGAGGTTAAATTCGTATTAACGGGACTTCATTCCCTACTTAACGCTTATCTTTACTTACATTTGACTTTCATCTAGCGGTTCCAAGAAATTTTCTACTAGCCCCCGTAGCTCTGCTACATGAGCTTTTTCACTTTCTAAAAGATCACGAAGCACGACCATTCTAAATGCTTGTATTTCTTCTGGTGGACGTATCGTCTCGGATAGAGGCAGCGGCCCTGTAGTTTTGTACAAAAAAAAAGAAACATGACAAAGCCGTAGCGAGCAAAAAAGGAGTTAGAGTCATTGTTCACACATCTACATACCAGCATATTCCTTCACGTAATTACTAGGAAACCAACCCGTTTTATCGCCCAATGTTCCTTCCCACCATCCTCCTTCCTCACGCTGTGTCAATGTTATTACATCACCTTTTTTGAAACATAGTTCATCGTTGTTGGAACCCTTGAAGGAATACTGAGCTTGTACTGTGATTACGGAGGGGGTCGCTTCCATTACGCAGTTAAGCACTTTACAAAGCAGTAATAATTCTTTCTGAAATATAATAAACATGATGCCAAGAAAACATTATTTTGCCCAATGAGCATAAAAGATGATCACGTTGCCCGATAAGCGAAGCAGATATAATTTCAAATGCTTAGAGTCAGTTAAAAACATACTCAAATGATGTCAAATTCTTTATAAATACTATTTAAAAAGACATATTTGCTACAAAAATATAACATTATGCAACAAATATGTATTTTCTGTAAAGTGTAGAAAAAACTAACAAAACAAAATGTTTAGCAACAAATGGTAATACATTTTCATACACATTCTTTGGCAATACAAAAAAAACGATGCAAGTACATAAAATAAGAATTATATATTTATTAAAAAGGAAAATAATCCGGCAATATTTTTAGCGTTTCCATGTTTTTGTTTGTCATATTGTACATGATTTTATAAAAAATTGAAATCAATCAAACGAACTTTACATGAAATTGATGCATTACGAAAAATGGTATTGATGCATGAATCTTTTTATGTCTCATTTTCGCTTCCTTACATTCAGTGCCGTCGACATCCAAAAGAATCTAAGTTTTCTTTAGTTTATATTATATTGTAATTTTCTAAGGTAGATATAGTTGAGTCTGGTTGTTCCGGGGGTCGAATTGCGTATAGTATCAACATTGTAACACGTACTAATTGTAAAAGTTATTTTATCGGTTTCATAAACTATTTTAGATTCTAGAGTACTTTGAAATATTTTCAATTATTTGCTAGTACTCCCTATGCGAGAATACACGATTGCTTCACCGTTCGCTTGTATATCCTACAAATGTATATTTTACAAATGTATGTATATTTTTATTGGGAAAATACAAAGAGATAAATTAGTATCACCACCATAATTATATACCAAATAAGCACAATATAATTTTGATGCATTGCCATTCTCATTAGTAACTTAATTGTCACATGTGAACCTAATTAATAAAAATATAAATTCTTTAGCTTCTATTTTTTTTATAAGTAAATTTATGATAAATAAGAAAGCAAAACCTCAGAGAATAATCACTGTATAATGATTTTTTATAAATAAATGTGAAACTAAGCCTCTTCAGCTTGTGATCAAAATCACTATTACAATTTTCGCTGCCAATGAAATTTCTAAAATTATTCTTCTTGGCGCACGATCATATGTCTTGTTCGAAGCAGAAGCGTGCTAGCCCTTTCGCGATGCAAGCCAGCTACGTTCCGTACTCCGCGATGAGTCTACAATAATATAATCATACATTATAATTCAGCAACATCTCTCATAACATAATATATTTATCGCCTCTGTATTGCTGCACTACTTACATTGCACAAATCAAAAAATTGTTTGTTATAACGAATAATCACACTTTTTGAGTGATAATAAACTAGTTAATTTAAAGCCAATACTTCTGATCCAAAAAATAAATTATATATTTCTTTGCAACATAGAAAATCTGGCAAATATCTCGCTGAAATATGATTTCTCACAGTGAATTATATAGCACGAAAACAGTCGTTGATGCACTGCTAGCTACAGATGGAGATTAACCAAAACTGCCAACAACTGTCGCTAGCCAACAATTCATCCCCACTAGCAATTTGCAATTGCACTGGCGTACATTCGAGTTGCGTTGCTTTCGAGGAAAAATATTTGGCAAAACATATTCGAGAAAATAGTTTTTGGTGTAGCCTTCACACAGGGCAAACCTAGTCTACAGAACTGAGTTTTACACAACGGAAGCATAATCCATGGGTTCCTTTATGGCATCCAAACTTGAGTAATACAGCTAGTACTTGATAAATTCATTGTTGTATCATTGTTATATCTACTAGATTTGATTTGATAGTTTAAAACTGTTTTAATACAAAAATATAATTCGCAAAATACTAATAAAACAATGAAACTATTCGTTATATTTACATTCATCAACTAAAAGCAGACAGAAATGACATGTAATATTATTTTTTCAGATTAGGCTAACGTACAGCGACAAATAGGAGAAGCACTAAGGTTGACTAATGATTATCATATCACAAAAATTAATTAAATACCATCATATGGAGCTGATTTGCTTTTGATACTATACCGGTGAAGGATTTTTCTTAAGGAGCTTACATTGGCACACATGGTGCTATCACGTTTACGATCATACATTTTGTTTTTGCTCAAAAAAACTTTTCACGCTCGACGTGCCAGACATGCGGGGTTGTGTTCAAATGGTAGAACATTTTAAAATCAGACTAGCTATAAATAGAAAAATGAATTTCATGGCGGTGGACGTACTGTCCAATGCCATCCGGTAGCGAGACCACCAGAACGAGACACGGTCGAGGCTAACATGCATATAGAAACGCCCTATTGTTGCTCGATTACTTTCAAAATACAAGGGAGTCCATTCCTACCCAAGTATATGATTCAAAAGCATTAGTTAGATGGACGTTTGTGAGCTAGCATAGCAAGCAAGTACCGTAAACCACAAGATATTTATATGCTACGATTTATAATTAGCGCATGACTTACCGTAAAGGGCGAAAATTATAAACTTACTCTCTTATATAGCTATTGGGAACACTTCTCCGCAGATCACCCTACCGGTGTCACCTCTAAGTAAAGAACCACTGGCAACCAAAGAAATAGTTTTGCCTGCCGTACAGTATGCCACCCCACTTAATGCTCTTCTAGACAGATGAGGCGTATCAAACGACGCCGTATTCAATTTATTGAATTTTGCCTCATTCTGGCAAAATAATAGATAATAATTGCACGTCAAAAATGATTCTATAACCAAGTTGATTCGTCGTATTGCATGTGTAATGCGAATCAGCAGTATCTTATCTCGAATAAAAACTACGAAGTTTGTTCAAATGAAACAAATTGTGCACCAACACTTTTCACGGAGTTTTCCAATGAATAAAATTGAACAATTTTTCTTTTTATGTTGAACATAATCTTTTTACCTAATGTTGTGACCTTCTACTGGATGTAAATAATAGCCAACTGTACACGACAGAAGAAAAACTTGGCTAAGCGCAGGGCATGACGAGAGAAGTTAGGGGTAACCGGTGCTGGAATTTGATTTTCATGGCGGCCATGTTTGGTATTCTTATGTCACTTTTGATAAATCAAATTTAACCACAATATATAGTGTTTTTAGTTCAATGAATGAATTAAACATGACAAGAATTGTTTCAATTCAGGTTTTTTTTATTTAATTTTCATTTATCTTGAAATAAATTATAACCCAACAAAGTCTTGTAGAAAAAAAAATGATTGACAATCCGGCGCTCTGTCACGACATTACAAGAATTATCATTGTTTCTGTTAAAACGACTGCAGTGCCATTGGCCATTGCTTGTGTCATGGATGTCAGTCAAATCTGAACAGCGTTGTTTTGTTTCTCGTTTTAATCGCATCATTCGTCACCAGAAAATTTACCATAAAAATGACCGCAATCGACAAAATACAAGCTCTTGACCATATTGAAAGAGAGCTTATTCTGTGCCTACAAAGTGCTGGTAAGCCATCCAAAAAGTCGATAAAGATGAATAGGATTTGAATATTTTGTTTTGCTGCAGGGGCCGCATTGATGGAGTTAAGCAAAGAAAAAACCAGCCAGAAAGCAACAGAAACGAACGTTAATCAATTCTTGAAATCTCTTAATAATGTAGAAACAAAGCTTTCTGAACAGATCAATTATCTTACTCAAGTATCTACGGGACAACCACATGAAGGCTCTGGTTATGCCTCTGCAAAAGTGCTTCAAATGGCATGGCATCGCATTCAGCACGTCAAGTCACGGATCAAGGAGCTGGAAGAGTGTAAGATGCGTTACATACAAGCTAATCGTATACAGGGCAATCGTGTTGGACCAAACCAAAATGCAACCAGTACTGCTAGCGTTCTGCTATGAAGGATAAAAACCAAATTTATAGTACTAAATCATTTTTAAAATTACACAATTCGTATTTATTCCCTGAAGTCATTTTTGCATAACCATATTCTTTATTGCTCTCCTGCAATCACTGCCTGCCCTATTCCGAAAAATTTATTTAAAGTCACATGCCTAACGCACTGTAATAGAATGTTCCTTTCGTGACGAATATCCGAATCTAAAAGCTTTTCCAACATTGTATTTTGATTTGATCTGCGAAGTTTAGAATAATCTAACAAATTTGTATGCTCCTTTCTTACATCTACATTTCTTCGCTTAAGAGATTTACTGAGCTTAGACTGATTCATGTTTGGCTTGACACCTTTCTCAACAGAATTTTTAGGTACGGACAGTTTTTCATTAGCTGCCAATTTTTCTTCTTGTATCATTTTGAATTCCCCCCTGTTGTTAGAATGTATTCTTTGATGTTTTATAAGATCGTGTCCCTTGATAGAATTATCACAAGCAGGTCTTGCGTAGCTTGTTACATCGTATTTTATAAAATCATCTTTTAGATCCTGCTTTTTCCTAAATAATCCGTGATCCGTATCTATAGCTGGAGTAAATTCTAGTCGATTCGTCGATTCATCGGATGTGCCTTCGTCATCTGTTCCATATTCTCCCAACATACGAAGGGCGTCATGTTTACGCGATGCTCCTCTGTAATCCGGCAGTGAGTATGTGCCAGCAAAAAGAATTCTCTTTATCTGTGTTACTGGAACTGTTCCTGTTATGGAATGTTTTTTTGGTTTTTTCTTTCGCTTTGCCCGTTTGTTAAGCCACGAATTGTGATCTAAGTCTTTCTTCTCCTTTTGTTCGCGTAAAAAAGGAAAACGGGCCTTTCTTGCATCGATACGTTCGCCTCGATTAAACCGTTCCTCTTGAGCCAATTGTCGTAACATCACATTTTGTTTCGTGGGGTAACGCTTTCGTCTTTCTTCTTTCCATTGTTGGATTTCTTCACTTGATGGAAGCGCTTTAATGTTCCTCGTAGCACTTTTCTTATCATCATGCACCTGCCGCTGATGTCTCTTCATAATCATTGGATGTCCCACAAACTGGCAACTAACAACGTTGCATGGCATATGGTCACGGACATGAAGCACGAATTCCTCCTCACTACGACAATTGACATCGCATGTTTCGCACCACAGCTTCCAATCGAGTATTAATAACTCGGGCCTTACCTCCTTGTCGAGTTCCTTGCCGTCGTTGCTCCTAGATGTTATACGAGACGGGTAACGTTTGTACCTATCAGGTGTAGGTAAGACACATCGATATTTGCCTGTATTCGGTTCGACTGGACCACTCGAGCATTTCCGTGGGTGCATGAATTGTGGCGGGATAGTTGAACCACGAGGGCCATACATTGGCGGTGGTTGTTTATAATGTGGTAATAACATTCCATTTGGTGTTGAAAAATGAGGATTTAAATGCCGACTGAAATTGTCTAGAGATTGTTTCACTTCATCTTTGAATTTTGGAGGTGGTAGTACAAATAATGCTTTTTTCTCTTCTGCCATGCCTAAACTGCGCACGCTAAAATGTATCCAATTGCTTGATGAAGCACTGCTTTGGTACACAGTGTTGCCAACCATTCTTTATGTAGCAATGATAGATATATGAAAGATAAGTAGTAAATGTCACTTAAAATTACTATTCCATTGGTAACATAATTATGCATATATCATCATAAAGATCAATGAGACAAAGGCTTATATTCGATTTATTTCAATTATCTTGAGAAAAAAAAACAATGCTAATAAGATTTGTATCGTAATCATTGACAGCACAAGGTATTTAGCTCGTCGCCATTCGTTGACAGAACGTTATTCAATCAACGCTTGAAGCGGGTGTTAATCTGTCTGTGCGAAATTGTGAAAAACTGAACGTTTTTCAGCAATTCCTATTGAACGAATTGCAAGTGGTAGGATTTTGGTTGACATTAAGCCAAGGAGTGTTGATTATCTGGTATTTCAATAAACAATAAACGAAGAAAAACATCCGGTTAGCGGAGAAGATAGCCGGGTCATGTCTCGCAGTCCCAGTCCGCCAGCGGCGTCGCATCGGTTGAAATCTGTTGTCACTCGTAAAAATGATACAATAGAAGAAGGTGAGCTTTCGTCTGATCGATCATACCGCTCCAGATCACCGTCTAGAAAATATGACGATAGAGAGCAAAGGTATAATTCAGAAGGCACCAGTCATGATGAAATGCAACACAACGAGGAAAGTTCACGATATAATGCACCGTCTTCTCGTAGTCACCATCAAGAAAGACACCGCAGTAGACGGCAAAAGTCACGGTCTCGTTCACGATCCAAATCCCGCTCAAGATCCAGACATCGCTTGCGATCCAGATCCACATCTCGTTCTCGAACAAATAGAAAATCATCCAGGAAGCAGGAAGCTTCTAACAAACAAATCGAGCAAACTGAGCGCAAAGAGAAGCTTACCATCCGCAAAACTGTTGATCTGCTTACATCTAAAACGGGAGGAGCATACATTCCGCCGGCCAAATTGCGTATGATGCAGGCAGAAATCACAGACAAATCATCGGCCGCTTACCAACGCATATCATGGGAAGCGTTGAAGAAATCCATTCATGGATTCATCAACAAAGTAAACGTAGACAATATTGGAGTGATCACACGTGAGTTGCTGCGGGAAAACGTTATACGCGGACGTGGTTTACTTTGTCGGTCAATCATCCAAGCTCAAGCTGCCTCTCCCACCTTTACGCATGTTTATGCCGCGCTTGTAGCTATTATTAACTCCAAGTTTCCTAACATTGGCGAATTGTTGCTTAACCGTTTGGTCATTCAATTCAAACGTGGATTCCGTCGGAACGATAAATCCATTTGTCTGTCAGCTTCGCGTTTTGTCGCTCATTTGGTAAATCAAAGAGTGGCTCACGAAATTCTGGCACTTGAAATATTGACTTTGCTGGTAGAAAATCCAACCGATGATTCGGTAGAGGTTGCAATCGCGTTCCTCAAGGAGGTTGGTCTAAAACTGACGGAAGTATCGGGTAAAGGTGTAAACGCGATATTTGAAATGCTCAAAAACATCTTGCACGAAGGTAAGCTGGAAAAACGTGTCCAGTACATGATCGAGGTGGTGTTCCAGATACGGAAGGATGGCTTTAAAGATCATGTGGCAGTGATTGATGCGCTTGAACTGGTGGAAGAGGATGATCAATTCACGCACCTAATAATGCTTGAAGAAGCAACAGATACGCACGATATTCTTAGTATGTATATAATCTTGCTTATATATTATCATGTCTTAATCTCTATTAATGCAAATTCTTTGCAATAATGAATCTTTTTAGATGTTTTCAAGGTGGATCCAGAATATGAGGACAATGAAGCAAAATACAAAGATATAAGTCGTGAAATTCTCGGTAGCGATGCAGAAGACGACGATACAGAGGCGGCTGTAGAGAACGCTAGTGGCGGCGGGTCATCTAGCGATGGAAATACTACTGACCAAGGCGAATCAGACAGTAGTGACTCTGATGATGATGGTGACGGAGGAGTAAATAAGGCAATTAAGAAACAGAATACCATCATTGATAATACGGAAACGAATTTAATTGCTTTGCGGCGAACTATATATCTTACGATACACTCTAGTCTCGACTACGAGGAGTGCGCTCATAAGCTAATGAAGATGGAGCTGAAACCTGGCCAGGAGCAAGAGCTTTGTCATATGTTTCTAGATTGTTGCGCCGAGCAAAGGACATACGAAAAATTTTACGGTCTGTTGGCGCAACGATTTTGTATGATTAATAGGATCTACATTGCACCGTTTGAACAGATTTTCCAAGATACATACAAGACAACACACCGGTTAGACACGAACCGATTGCGAAACGTAAGCAAATTTTTCGCCCATTTGCTGTTTACCGATTCCATTGGTTGGGACGTGTTACAGTGCATTCGATTAAATGAGGAAGATACGACCAGCTCGAGCCGTATATTCATCAAAATACTTTTTCAAGAGCTTGCTGAGTATATGGGATTGTACAAATTGAATGTACGGTTTAAAGATGTGACACTGCAAGAACCTTTCTCGGGGTTATTTCCCAGAGATAACCCCAAAAACACTCGTTTCGCCATCAATTATTTTACATCCATCGGGCTGGGTGGATTGACAGATGAATTGCGTGAGTTTTTGAAACATGCTCCAAAACCGTTTATGCAGCCTCTGCCTGCCGTACCAAAAGTGTCAAGTGGCTCTAGCTCTTCTAGTTCTTCGTCTAGCAGCTCGGACTCATCCGACACCTCGTCGTCGTCTACAAGTAGTGACGATACACAAAGCAGTAGTAGCAGCTTAAAGTCACAAAGGGCAAGAAGGCGAAGGAAAAGTAAAAAATGTATCGAACAAAAGGAAACGTTCAAATCTGGAAAAAAATATGAAAAACCAAAACATAAAAAAGAGAAACGTAACGAAAAATTGCGAGCAAATGTACATCACCAGCATGATAAACAATCGATGGATAAAGATTACCGTGATAAATCAGGGCGACTAACGAACCCGCGAGATGTCCTTGAAGGACGGCAGCTCCGCGAGGATCAGTACCATCGAAGTCATCTGGATTATAAAGGTCAAACGAATCAAGAGGGACGTGCGCGTCATCAATATCGTGAGCGCCGTTAACTTATAGTATATTTGTTATGTAAAACCCATAACATCAATCTTCAACTTGGAAATTTATACATTTAGTAATTTCTATTGCATCAACGTAAAACAATAACACTAAAACAACTTCTCTCGTACAAGTATAGCTTTTTTATTTCAATAATAATGCAAAGAATAAGTAATGACTTGGTGTAGACTGTTCCTGGTTATAAACAAAACGTGGATAACGTTGCAATGATTGAATATGTTTGAGGAAGTTACGCAATAAGAAAAGTGAAACTACAGACTGTACCATTACCAAAATGGGCACCAACCAATATAGCATTGACAAAGATTCTCGTTACTCGTCGCCTGTTGGATTAGCAAATCGATTTGCCTATTCACGGCTACGGGTTCGGCTTTGCCAAAATCTTTACCTGTTAGCTTATCCTTCACGCGGTCTACAATCACGCGAGCTTTTTTATTAGTTACATCGACCGGATTCTGCTGCACAGCGAAATTGCAGCCATCCGGCATATCGCCACCCCCTCCGGAGGCGGCAGTAGCGCCTCCGCCGGAAGCGTTGTTGCCTATAGGCGGTGGTGCACAAGCCGTGCCACTGCCGAGAGCCATGCTAGTTGTCACTGTCGATTGACCGCCAGCACCCCCCGTCACAGCAGCCATGGCCATTGTCCCAGCGTTTAACTCATTCATTCGAGCGTCTCTTCGAGCCGCATGATTATTGTAACTAGCCATGGAGTCATCGTCCATGCTACCGGCGGACACACTCTCCATATCGCCGGCATTTTTCGATCGACGCAACCTGTCAGAGTCTAACAGACGCCAGTTTAGCAACGGGTCGTACACAAAGGCTTCAAGGACAGCCATCAGGCTATCTTTGTTGCGTCGTAAAACGTGCATGACACTTTCGCAAGTTCTACGATACGTTCCCTCGATGCCCGTCACTTCCATTGCGTTGATTAGCATACGCGTCAGTCGAAAAGGAATTTTCTCGGGAAACTTTTCTCGCGTCATGGCAACCTGCGAAAATGAAGAAACATATCAGGCGGCAGCTTTTGATAAAAAATGACGAGCGAAAGTAACAGACAGAAATACGTACCTCAAAACAGTCTCCAAAATCTATGTGCAAAATTTTCCCACTTATTCGATCTAACATCAGATTGGAAGGATGTCGGTCGCCAAGCCCTAGGATGTAACCGACCATCGACATGACCGCCAACGAACGAATATAATTTGTGCGTCGGTCAAACCATTCTTCCGATGAAGGGCTCTTTAGCCAGAGCAGCTTTGCTAAATCGTCACCTTTGGTTTGCTCGAGAGCATGCTCAAATACTTCCACTTTCTGCATAACTGTAAGATGATCGTAATCCGGTGCCATTCGTAACATGATGCGGTGCTCAATGTTTAGCATAGTCTTTTTCGACTCCCGATAGTCGCGTATTAGTTTGTGCAAGGTGTCACAATTGGGAACCCACCCAATCAAACCAGAATTGGTACTAAGCGGTATTACGGCGTACCGTTGAATGGTAAGATTTCGTCGAAATGTATCGCGGTCATTTAGCAACAGGGTGTTTACCAGTCCAAACAGTTGCATAACTCGCTCGTCCTGGCGCAAATCTTCGTGGCCTTTAAGTAAAAACATATAATTTTTGCCATTCGATCCTCGGATGCACAGTTTTCTTGGACGCTGCTTCGAAGTAATGATTGTAAGGCTAGTTTCGATGCTTGCGATGCAAATCAAGCTGTGGCCAGGTGTGTAGCTGCCTGGGACCGCCAGTTCCAGGTTGCGACATGCGAGAAGCTTCGGGCTTACGTACTGCAGCTCCAAGGATGTCAGCTGAACAAGTTGACGCGAAATGCGTCGGAATACGTGATAGTACAACTCCCATGCCTGATTCAGCTCGCGAATATTTCGGGAATTCTGCAAAAAAAAAAACTGATCAGCAATAAATGTCTGCTAGTTTGAGTTGCCACTCAAACTTTTGTCCCAGCCCTGAGACACTGGCACCAGAGGTTTAGTTATATTTTTTTTTCGTTTTATAAGAGGCTTTGAGCTTGTTAGCTTCATTCGCCTCTTAAATTAGTTACAATGATACCCTCCCTATAACCCACCTTGTAATGTTTGCACCATTCTTGTGCTTCGGTCAATTCGCGACCGTATGCCTGATTGAAGGAAGATTCCTTCAATGTTTGCGGCCCCCTTTGTAGCATTGCGTGGAGAGGTTCCAGAGTAGCAAACATTCCTGCAACATTGTTTTCGCTGAAGTATAAACGTGACGCTTCTTCGAGACCTTCGTGCCACTGCTCGTGCCACAGTATAGCCACCCGTATCAATTCCTCGCTGATGAGCAACACCTGTTTTACTAGAGTAGCCGAATGTTCGCACATGTTGGTAAGGATTTTATGTGCTGCTTGCTTTCGCGTACCGGGTGCAGATTTCGATGCCACCGTTAGTGGGTAGACAAGGGCCTGTGGATGGGTTTTACCAATCTCCGTCAACAGGTAGTTTATAAGCTGACCAACGAGATTCCGTGGCGTATCTATTCGTGCGATCAGCTGTGGAATTACCTGTAGCCACGTGTTTTTATCGATCACCCGCATTCCTTCGACTAGCGCGTCGTAAACTTCTTCATATTGCGCATAATCAAACCACAGCGTTAGAAGTCGTAGTGTATCTTGCAACGATGAATTACCTTGTGACAGATTTATCGATTGGAAAAATCCCCGAACGGCCGGCACCGCGTGATACTTGATCAAATTTTTTTCTGAAGTGGTACCGCCTCCACCGCTACCACTGACCGACGGGTTTTTTGTAGATTCTTCGCCGAGTTGTTTCTTTGCTTGTACTACCTCAAAGTTCATGTAGGCCCAGTTGTGCCACGCTTTGTACCAATTCGGATCATGCTTTGTTGCTCGGTTGTAGCATATAAGAATGTCATTAACCAGTTGTTCCTTTAACAGAAGGTTTCCTCCGGTGGAGCTGCTCTGCCACATGCCCAGCTTGAGGAAACATCTCGCCAGCAGCCGCCTATTTTCATCTTTGCAATCCTCCACCGCACTGCTGCTTCCGTTGGTGTTAAATGCTTGCAAACTAAAAGATGCCACAAAACGATTGAGATGATCGTATGCCTCATTCACGTAGCCAGCCATGTGCAAGTGTTTTGTGTATGCAAATGTAACATGTGGCTTATCAATTGGCAGCGGTTCGCTCAAATTTTGCATTGGATCGTACTCTAATAGCATAACAAGCGTTTTGTTTGATAATTTGAGTGACCCATTTTTACGGCACAAAGAAGCAAACTTTAGCCACGTTCTTATGTCCTCCTTGGGTGACAGTACTAGCGAATGTACCTGAATCACACGTTGCCAATCTTCGACTAAACGTTGACCACCAAGCAACCGATCCCACCACATGGACTTGATAGTTTCTCGGCGTTCTGGAATCAGCTTATACTGAATCACTTCTTCAAGCTCGGCAAGCATCTGCACACAAACCATTGCTCCGTAGGCACGCTCGTACGATTCTCCCGCCATGGCTGTAAGTTCGGTATCGAGAAGATCCCGCGTCGAATCGATCAAACTTTGTGCCAGTTCATATTGCTCGTTGTGCACAGCCAACACGGCACGATAGAATGCTCCGTCTTGCGTATCTTCCGGAATACAGCACACAAATCGTTGCATTCCTTCCCAATCCTGTAATCCCCATGCCGCAGCGGCTGCCAGCCGACCCGCCTTACTTTGACCCTCTGTTGCTGAATCGACACCGCCAAGCGTGTCCCAGTTTGCTTTTGTGACTGCATTCAGCGTCGACCACTCACCCAATGCTTCCAGACAGCGCATTTCGCCTAGCCGCGCCTCGATATCGTTAGGATTGGATTTCAGTTTTTCCGAGTAGAGCGCCAGCGCCTGCTCCCAGCTGTGTAGCTTTTCGTACCAACGAACTTGCACTTTCATTTCCTCGGCGCTAGACCGATGACGGCCGGCGTACTCTAGCAGACCTTCGGCGGCTTCCTTCTGTTGCAGCTTGTTGTTGATTAGTATGAGTGATTCAAACAAAGCTGATTGATTTCGCCGTTGTTGATCTGCCGTCTGATGAAACTCTTCCTCCTTATAGTGAAGCGCCTTTGCGTATGCCCGACACTCCATGGCACGTTCACCAAGAATCTTTGAATCAATCTTGAGGGGACTAGAGGCTTCGCAATGCTCCATGAACTCGGCTAAATTAAGCACTGTCTGGGTAATTTCAGGCAGGTCTTGCACTGTTAAAGCCTGCGTGAGACTGTGTGCAAGATCTTGCTTGAGTTTGTCGGACAGATCGGACCAGCAGGAAACAAAGGCAGCATTAAACAAATCTTTCAACAGCTGAGGATAGTTCTGAGCCAGCGTGGCGCACGACCTTAATGCTGGATTTTTGGATTCCTTCAATAGTATGATGCTCAACCGGCGTAACCATTCCAGCCAATCGTCCTTCGAGACGCGTCGGTTCGCTTTAAACATTTGTTCCAAATCGGACATTGAGACGGGAAATTTTTTTATCGTGCTATCACTGGGCAGTGAAATTTCTCGATTTCTATTTCGCGCCTGTCGGATCCGAAATTCATCGTCCATGGCAAGCGTACTGTTGTTTTGCAATTTTGTAAGTAGCTTTGTGTATTCTACGGACGGGATTTTGTGCTTTATCATGACACGGTTCACCAGGGGCACGAAAACCAAATACTTGCGACCGAGCTGAAGCATGATCGAGCACAACGTGCTTAGCGCAACAGATCGTAGTTCGGGATAGTTGTCGAGCACGCGTACTAACGGATGCACGATACGAGAGGAAAAATCGGTAAAATCGAGCACTTCTGCGAGATAGTTGATGGTCTGCAGCGCCGTTATGGAAACATTGAGTGGAATATCGATGGGTTCGAATAGCTTGACTATCGCGGGTATGATGAGATGTAAATAGTCATCCAGGTTGTTGCCAAAGTTGCGCATTGCCCCGAGCAGCTTAACCGTTACGGCGCGGTCTTTGGATGTATCGTGTAGTAGAACGCGCAGCATTTGTGGCATTAGTTGGGGCAGGTACACCTTGAATTCACATCCCAGCGCAGTAGCTATCTTTTCCACCAAGTTGATGATAGTAGGCTGCAATGAGACAACTGATGATGTTGTTCCTCCTGCTACAGCAGCTGCTGCTGATGCTGCCGATGCCGATCCCGATGTCGACGAAGCAGACGATGATACCCCCTGTTGATGTCCTGCTTGGTGACCACCGGTCGTCCAGAACATCTGTATCAATTGAAAAATTTCATCCATAAAACCTATAATGTGCTGCTTCACAATCGATATCAATGTGGACAGCTGCTGAAACAGATACTCCTTGAGGCTCATCTCGGCTGTGACAATGTTTTTCAGAAGGCATGGTAACACCTGCGATAAGTAGGGCACACCCTTAATGCCGAGACTGGTGAACGTGAATGTAATTGCCTGCACAACGCTTAGGTGATGATTAGACAGCGTTGGATCACGTAATATTTTCATGAGTGTCGATATAACCACTGCCGGATAATACTCATCGAGCTGGTGGTGGGAACTCATGTTTATTAACATTTGCGACGTTGAAAGGTCCTCATCGTTCCGCGTCGTCGTCGTAGCGGTCGCTGCCGTTGTGTCTGACACGGAAATCAGAATGTTGGCGCTCGTTTGGCTGTCGATCAAACCTCGATTCATTTTGTGTTTGTACGGGTCGAGGGCACCAAGCAGTCCGAGCACTCGGATAGTTTCGCGTCGGACATAAAGCTGTTGTTCTGTTTTCAAAAAGTTGATCAAAATGTCAATTAGATTTGGATACTTGTTGTAAGGAACCACGACCTGGCCCGTAGCGCTTACAAGCTGTCCAAACGTCCACAAGGCAACGGCGCGCTTCTCCGTGGATCCTGCATCACTAAGCATATCCAGAAGCAACTGAAACAGTACATCAGACCACTTATGCAGCACATGTTGACCACCCGTTACCTCAGCAAGATCACCAATAGCACGAAGCACGTTTAGCACCACGCTCGGGTTTGGTTCGGGTTCGGTCAACTTTGGCACTAGTATCGTTAGAATCGGGCGCATGTAGGAAGCAACTAGCCGTGGTGTGCTAACGATCAAGTGATCCAACATTCGCGCACTTTGTTCTTTGTTCCGGCCTATACCCGAGTGTTGCAGTTCCGTGAGCAGTTGTACCATCGTTTTGCGAAGACTTGGCATCACGTACGCAGGGTTTATCGTCGATAGCCGACCGATGATGATAATTGCAAGTTGGCGTATTTCGAACACCTCATCATGAATGGTGACTAGCAATGAGCTAAGAAACCACGGTTGGGCCAGCTGCGTGTCAAAACTCGTCGAATCGTCAAGACATTTGAGGACGCACAAACGCACAGTAGGATCGACATCCGTAATGCCAACCAGTAAAATTTTTTCCAACACCGAGCCGAGTGTTTGCGTGAGCGTCTCGGAAACATCGTTTCCGATGCCTGTAGTTTGAGCGCTATCTGTGTTGCTATCGGAGATGGTCGCCTTCCGAAGCGCCTGCTTTAGAAGGAGAGTGCATGTGTGTACCGCTTCGAGCCGAATCTCCTGTTGTTCGCTGTTGAGGAAATGATCTGCACATCGCTGCACAAACTGCAACAAGTTGCATCCACCGGCATCGTCGAAGCTGAACGTACCAAGTATCTGCAACGCCAAAACTACCGTCGCCGTATCATGCACTTGTAGTTGATGTGACTCAAAATTGCCAAGTTGAAAGGTCGAGGGCGACGCACCACCGGCGTTTGATTTCGGTACGATAAATTGGGGTAGCGGTCGATTCATCAACACGTACGAAAGAATCTTTAACAAGCCTGCCGTGATTTCTGATTGCACTTGTGGTACCGTTTCGCATAGTTGCCGCAAACAAACGATTAATGCAGGGCTTAGCCCCGTCGATAGCATGGGCGCAATAATCTCACTTATTTCCGTTGCAACTTGTCCTTTCAGTGCATTACCCAACAGTGCAACACACATGAACACGGATGGATCTACGACGGGAAGCTTTCGCTTGCTGGGGGTGTCCTTGGGAGGTAACGCGGCTGCAATTAGCTCCATTATGCGTTTCACGTACGGTTCGATTTGTTTTTCAACCGCTACAGCAATATACCCCAACGAAATGAACGCTCCATTACGTTCCTTCTCCTTACCGCGTGCCAATGTGAGCAAGTAGTTTGCTACCGTGTGCAGGTGAAGTCTCACAAATTCTTGCCGATTGAAGGCAGCCAAACGGGGAAAGATGGTCAGCAGTGACTGAATGACGTATGGCGATTTTGAGGTACGCTGATCCAAAACGGCCTGGCAAATTGCATCATACTTTTCCTTCACCAATGCTCTATAAAGGGCCGATTCTTGTACGCTGTTGTTTTGGCGAAAAAATTTCAAATCTGTTACCACATCATAGTATCGCGAGCTATAGCTCACTGACGAGCCTGAATAGCCCGAATGCCCGGATACCATCGTCGTCGTCGTCGACTGGCGTCCCGCGTGACTACCATGTGTCGAGGCCCCCATAACGAAAGGCACGCGAATGCGGGGAAAGAACCCTCGGGTTTGTTCATCATCATCGCAACCGCCGCTACCGCCACCACCTCCACCGTCGTCATCATCGTAATGGTGATGGTCGTAGCTAATGCTCCTGGTGCGATTGTTCGATTGTTGCTTTTGCTGATCAACATTTAAGCGCGTTTCAAATTGCACATATTTCTTCTCCCATGCAGCATGGGAACACCGGAGTATTTCGTTAAACACAATCAGTGCACCGTGTATACGATGATCATCACGATTTAGATGTTTCTCGCGTCCCAAACACTCATATGCCTGATTATAACAAATCATATGCCACTGGGTACAGTTGTTGTTGTTTTGTTTTGTTCCTTCACGCTGGGAGATGACAATTAACACCGCACGTAATGCCTGACCAGCTCCTTCTCGAATAGCCGGTTTTAGATCCTTAATGGCAACAAAGATGTGATCGAAGAAACTTGCCACCTGCTGGTAAAAGAATGTTGGCATGGCACCGGCCAATTCCCTTAGCACGAGCACGGCAGCCAGGCGCTTGTTTTCAGCCCTATCTTCTGAAAGCCATTCGAAGGCACGCTTGATGTCAAACTCGAACGAACTAGCACCATTAGAGCCGGGTAGGAGCGCCAACTTAACAAGCACTTTTGCGGCTAATTCCATAACGCATGCGTCACTTACGGGCAACAAATTGCGCAGATTGTTGGAGTATCGGGAAATTTTATTGGTCGTATTCACGACATCACCATTGATGAGACAATCTGCGAAGGGAAAGCGAAACTATGAGGTATAAAGAAAGTCGGCGTAAGGTGTCCGGCAATAATTACCGATAGCTAAAATTCCGCCTTTCTTTTCGTTGTTATCCGTACTGGTTAACATTTCGAATATGTGGTGATTGAAATCTTCAAAAAACATGTCGTCCGGAGTTTCACGTAGCTCCGTCTTTACGTACATGGAAAGGTCGTGAATCGCTCGGTTTTGCACATCTTTGTTACGGGACTTTAACCCATTAACAAATTGAAGCACTTTAACCATCGACATCGCGTGTTGGGGTTGTATTCTAGATTATCAGCAAGGCACGGTCTCCGTGTTCTGTGCCGGGATGAAGAGTAGCTTGTTTATCGCACAGCAGAACTGCGATTTGTGTTTGCGAGTAGATAGTTCGTCAATTTGCGTTCGAAAGCCACTTGACTAGTTTGATGGGCACATGGTTTGTACCGACAGTCACTAATTCTAGATTAACTAGTGGCAGCAGTTAGCCATAACACTAGCTTTTGTTTTGGAAAATTTAGCCATTCGTAACAAGAACGTGCAGCGACACAAAACTATAAGAGGATTGATTGTCAAAATGGCTAACTTCTGCCAAGGTTTGTGCATGCCGGGATGTGTACTGTAAAGGTGCACCCTTATATGTTTACTGGTTTGTAAATTAAATCGTTAATTTTTCGCAGCTTTTTTTGCAATTTAAAAAAATATGCTATCCTTAAATAGTAGATTTACTGCTATTAATTAATAACCGAATGAATTTGCTGCGTAGTTTCCTTACAATTAATCATGGAGAACAAAAAAAAAAACACCGTACCTAGCTTCAAACCTATCTGCCAAGTAGAGCATCTTGATTGTTTGTTGTTAAATTCTCTGTCAATTTGGTGTTGTGAAAATTTAAAGCACTATATTAAGGAAATTTGACGAGCATTTCTAGCTTAGCAGATCCGATTAAACTCAAGCTTACGGAAAGTGGTAAGGTTTCACAGGTTGTAGAGCTGCGTGGTTGCGTTTAAAAAAAGAAATGGATAATCGCATTTGATCGCACTACTGGGTTCGGTTGTACCTTTTCTCGCTCATACTGATGTGAAGGAGTGTATACTGCATTAAAGGACACGCGCCAGCAGACGGAATGGATTTTCTATAGGGAGCTTAAAAACTATTACTCTTGAACAACTTGTCCACGGTTTGCGATGCATTCCGGCCTCCGAGTGTGTAGATAATAAAAGAAATAATTTGCACTCAACCCGACAATCGGTTAGCACTTGAAGAAGCATAACGAAGGCATATACCAAGGCGTAAAAGGAGGCAGCATTGTGGTGAAACAGCATCCAACTAGAATGGCACTGAACGGGTTTTTGGAATTTTTTCAACGGGAAAAAACATTTCGGCCTAAAAAACGATTCACTCAAGGTACCATTCGTTACTCACTCCATAAGCAAGCTAATGCCAGTCTACAGTCTGGTATTAACCTTAAGCAAGTCGTGAAACTTCCTGAAGGTGAAAACATGAACGACTGGCTTGCGGTTCACGTGGTGGATTTTTTCAATCGTATTAACCTTATCTACGGCACCATATCAGAATATTGCAACGAAACAAGCTGCCCAACCATGAGCGGAGGGGCCAAGTATGAATACTTATGGGCGGACGGAGAGACTTATAAAAAACCGGTACAGTTACCAGCACCCAGATACGTTGAGCTTCTGATGGACTGGGTTGAAAATCAGATTAACAACGAGACTCTTTTTCCGGTCTCAACCGACGTGCCATTTCCGAGAACGTTTCCCAGTCTATGTAAAAAAATCCTGACCCGTTTGTTTCGAGTGTTTGTTCACGTATATATTCATCATTTCGATAGGATTTTCAGTATTGGAGCAGTAAGTTATCATTTTGATTTAGTATTCCCGTTGTGCTACGTGTATTCAATTATGCTTCTGCCATTGTTTTTTTGTAATTGTAGGAAGCGCATGTTAACACCTGCTACAAACATTTCTTCTACTTTGTGTCGGAATTTGAACTGATGTCAGCGAAAGAACTCGAGCCGTTAGCAGTAATGACGACTCAAATGTGTAAAGGCTAGACGTTGGACAAAATCTGTGAACGAAATAAACTATTAAAAAGTGCTTTTGAATTGCGCTTCAATCAACGCTAGCTGTTGGTATATGTTTAAAATATAATAAATTCAGAACACTCATGTTTGGTAAGGTCAGTTCAAGCAGCATCAAAATGAGATTTTCTATTGACCCTTTTTTGTAATTACTCGTATCGTTTATCCTGTAAAAAGGCGTCTCATGGATTAACACTTTTTGAGGCAGAAAGCCACTAGGTACGGGAGTTTCTTGAATAGCTAGACATGCGCGTTGGAGTTACTGAATTCTCATTCATTTAATTACAATCGCTGAACACACGAAATAGAATTCTGACATAATTATATAATAATGTAATTGTACCATTTATCATGTACTTGATTTTATGATGTTTACTTTTATTACTATCGATTTAACTGGTATTCGTATTACTATGCATCTCACACATTCCCTAGCTTGCCTGACCTGAGCGCCTCATGATGAAGCATAAAAGCATTATTCATTCAAGATGTGTTATCAACTCGGTGTATGAAGAACAATCTAGATTGCTGATTTTTAATTTGCATGGTGAAAGGATGGTTTGAATCGATCTTATTTTCCAAGTTACTAGTCCATGTCGACTAGAAACTTGATCATTTGAATTCGTACTTTAACCGACGATCAATCCGCATCCGAGCCTAAATTGATTTTTAGTGTGATTTAACATGCCACTTAGAGCAAAGGTGAAGGGTAGAGGAGGAAGTTTTTTTTCCAGCACCGCACCAACCGTCCAATTGCTGTCCACCATTCCGCGAAACACTAGATCTGATTTAGGAAGGTCAACTTGATACCCAATCGTGGCGACGGATTCCTGCATACGGAAGCTGGTTTCGACCTCTGCGCCGATCTGTAACTGATCGCTGGCGCGCTGGTAATAGCATAGATGAACGCCTGCCGCACCAACAGTGCCGGACCATGTGTAGACATCAGTCGCGTACCTTTGCATGCAAGGGACAGATGAAAGAGTTGTAAAAAGTGACCCAACTGTAGTATGCGATTTGGGGCAAAAAGAAATATCAGGTCTCACCTTGCAGCAGCAGACATTAACGCAATTTGTCCCCCAGGAACTGCAGGTCCATATTGGTAAGCAAACTCTCCACCCATCGCTAGCCGATCCGTTATGGCTTGAAGATACTGAGCCACAATAACCCCAGAATTGTTGATAATATTTGGATTGCCAACAGTAAGTGATGTTGTGTAATTAGGACCTTTATAATCTGTGGTAATTTGTGAGGCCGATACTTTGCTGTTTTGGATCTAAAATACGCAAATATATTTTACATGTAAAGGAGAACTATCACATCCGTTAGATACTACCTGTACGTACCTGTGAAGCGAATTTGCATCTAACTTTTGGAGTCAATTGATGAATGATGTTCGCATTCAGATTTCCCGCAGGATCAATGTCACCAAGCACAACCGGAAATGCTTCTGTTGGAGAAAGTTGTTTTGTTCCCACATACATCGCTCCGAATCGGTAACCACTGGTATTTGACGAATTAAGGTTAATCGTATGTGATACTTGAAAATGGTTACTCAAGCCTTTGTTTATCATTAGTTTTGCTCCTTCGAAGTTCACTGGCATAACATCTGTTGTAAGGAGTACGAGCGGGAGAGGAAAAAAAATCAAAGATTCAACATAAACCATGTAAAC
The DNA here is from genome assembly GCF_943737925.1 of Anopheles nili. Taxonomy (NCBI): domain Eukaryota; kingdom Metazoa; phylum Arthropoda; class Insecta; order Diptera; family Culicidae; genus Anopheles; species Anopheles nili. The sequence continues at coordinate 52,395 of NC_071292.1, read as the reverse complement.
GCGACTGTCAACATTTGGTGGTTATGCAATGCGCAGCAGCCTGCACACACACACACACGCGTGCTACGAAAGTGTACTGCGTGCTATCTATAGTGTTCAGTTACCTTTGCATTTTCTGTGCAGTTCTTCCATCGTTCCGGGATTGTCTAATTGCTTTGCTTCACTGGATGGGTTTTCCGAAGGGCCGGCTGAAGAAAGCACTTCTGTTGGCATAGGTGGTGGCAGACCACTGGGACCCCCGATGGGTTTTGACGAAGCCGCTAATACATTACCCATGATGTGCGTATGATTTGCCGGATTCCGGTCGGTAGGATCGATAAGCTGCGTACGAAGGCTGGTGCGAATTGCTGCACACGATTATGAAGTATCGTGTTCCTTCCTCGCTAGCCGTGCGGCAAAGTTCGTGAATCGCGAAGCGCGAAACAAATTCTGGAGAATGATTCAAACGTGTATAGAATTGTCAAAATGCGCGCAGGACTGCTGCCGTATGATGTACAAGTAACGAACAGGTTAGTTCAAAATGCAGTTCTGTCGTCAATCTGCGTAAGATAGAGCGAAGTGAGCGCAAGATTGCTCCAAGATAGTGAGCTGGTAATAAGGTGCAAAATTAGTCGCAAATTTGAAAGAAAATTAGAATTGGAAATTGATTGTAGGAAATTTTGTTGTAGATGTTCGTAGTATACAGGAAAATGGAAACTGGACGATATAGAATATAAAATTTATGGAAATAGAATGGAGCTTATTTAAGATATGTTTTTTTTTATTTGTACCCGTTTAATCGAATTTCCACAAGTGGGTATATCTTTTCTTATTATTAATGCAAACAAATACTGAACACAGTATTCCAACTTTTGTTATAGACGATTCACGTGACTGTCAAAACATGTATGTCAAAATTTCATTTCACTGGCACATCATCGTGAAAGTTAAAAAGTAACGCTAGCTGAAGAGAAAATAACAATTCCGAGACAAAAAGAGCCGTGTTCGCTTCATAACTGTTGGTTGATGTTCTTTATAGCAACAAAATAACCTTTTTCAATACAAAAGCTGAATTTACGTATTGCATCTTACGCATCGGTAATTGGTTTCAAAAAGAAATCCGTCAAGGTAGGTGGTTAGAAGTGTTATTCTTTTGGAAATTTTACACACGTAGTAGTTTTATTGTACTACAGTTTGCCGTTACTTTGCTACTACTTTCAATATTACTTGAAGGCAGAGCATCAGCAATTGTATAGCAGTTGAAGAATACGTTAAAGTGGAATAAATTTACGTTGCTAATCGTCACGGTGTATGCGCGATAATGGAGCTTACAGCAGAGGAGGTAAGTTATTGAGTTGAAGAGTCTTTACATCATTACTTATTGTGGATGGATTACATTACCATCGGTCTGTGGTAATTTGATTTAATGATAGCTGCAGTAGTAGTAGCACCACCACCACCATGACTAACAGTACATCATCCGATTTTATCCTTTGTGAATCAAACAAACTCATCCAACAATCCAAAAATATAACACAAAAACATATGCTCGTTGTATTGTGATTCTAATCGGATATTCTGTGATTCGTTTGTAATGAATAATCCAAATAGTACTCACCCGGCTCATTACATTGTTTCTGTTCTTAACTACTGTCTCCATCAGCTACGAAATCGGAGGCTCCGAAAATTGGAAGAAATTAATAACGAGAATTTGTCCCGGAGTGGCTCCTCATCCAGAAAAGATAACAATGCTATCGAAGATGTTCAACAGTTGGCAGCGTTTGATGATATAGCATGTAACAAAGCAAGTAAAACCTCTGCGATCGTCGACCAAACCTCATTGACGATAAGTTCAGATGTTTCTAAGCAACCGCCACCCCACACGTCATCGTCTACGACTTCTACAGTGCGAAAGAAATCGATACCACCAGCCACCGCTACTTCATGGGCGTACAAAAAACGTTCCTCATCGGAACAAGTGAAGGAAGCATCAACAGATTCCTGTCTTTCGGCAGCTACAGAGGGCACCACCTTGGGACCTAAAGTGCCATGCAAGCTTCAGGACACGCGCGCTGCCGCCCATGAGGAGTTGCTTCAAATAATGCTGAGAATAATGAAAATTAATTGCAAGGCACAATATTCGAATTTGCGTTTTACAATTGAGGCCAGCATCTTGGAAAATGCGCTTGTGATGCTCGAGCGGCAGAATTGGGCCGAATTTTGTGCCGAATTGATCACAGAAGTGATGAAAGGAATTTATTATGGTAAATTTGTCGAATCACATGGTGGCAAACATGCTACCGATTGGAGTGCGCTAAAGCTGGCAGATAACAATGACGACGACGGGGAGATGGTGCGACTGGTTGCAGGAAGCGAACGTGCCACTGCAACGACGGCAACGACACCGATGGACACTACCGATGACATAATAATGGACATGCAGCAACAGCAGTCTGCATTTTGTTGTTCTTCGAAACCGTTGATGATGGCATTCGCCAACAGTCGTGTTGCGGCATTAGAGTATCTCAATGGATGTTACTTGCGATCGAACGAAGAGCTATACAGTTACACAAAGATTAAAAAGAGCAAAAAACTGTATCTCGCCGAAATGTTACCCGGTGTGATTGCCGTTATTCGTCAGCAAATGCTTAAGTACGCAATACTTGTATTAAAAAATACTTTTCAAAGTTTCTCTCAACAGCAGCGGAGCAGCCCCGACGGCGCTGGAGCTCTGGAAAAGTCTCCTCTGCTAACGTTAATGTATGAAAATAAGGTATCATCTGATTTCATGTCCAACTTAATGACAGAGAGTCATTCCTCGGGAGACTTTCAGGGTATCTTCAATGCCGTGCTGGATGATTTGTTTATCGACATGCAAAACGCTGTTTGCAATGAAAACATTGTGGCAGATCCGTTGAACAGACTCAAGGAACTGCTTGAAATGCGCGTGGACAACGCTCAACCGATTTGTCAGCTGATCGTGCAGCATAATATTTTTCTCACAGCTTTCACACCGGACAAGTACTATGCTCGTGAAATCTCAAAGGTGTCGTTCCTAGCACCATTCTTATCGTTGTCGGTGTTGATGGACGAAAATCCCAAGTTCGCTCACCATCACTTTGCCGAAAACTCGTGTGATCGGACACTTGCAAATTCGTTCCAATCGATTCTTAGTAACACGCGGAAGGTGTTACATTCGATTTTCCTCGTGCTGTTGTCAAACCAGCACAGCAGATTCGAGATGTTAAATTATATGGCAGCCATTCTTAAGTCAAACGCAAAACGAATACAATATAATGCAGATGATCGCTTCCTAGCCAAGGATGGGTTTATGCTAAATTTTATGTCCGTTTTACAACTGCTTGCGGTAAAGATTAATCTAACGCGTATCGATCCGCTTTACCCTCACTATCCCGAGAGCTTAGTGCAGATTGAAGACGAAACGAAACTAAAATTTTCTTCCCAAGAGTACACCGATTGGCTCAGCGCGTCCGACGTAAGGAACGTGAAATGGGATTGGGAACAGCACAAGTTTGTGACGCACTGTTGGTTTCTGACTTTGCATGCCCATCACCTTGGCATCATCCCGGCAATTCAGCGTTATAACAAACTGTTGCGAGCTACCAAGGAGCTGCAGCGCATGGTAGACGAGTTGAATGCCACCAAGGCGCAATGGGAAAATACACCGTTGGCTCGCCGAAACAAGCAAGTACGTGACAGGTGCGTTAGCCAGATGAATAAACTAGCGAAGGCAAAACTCAGCTGCGATATTGCCATCATCGACCCGAATGTACTGACCGCGTGCATGCAATTCTATTCGACTGTTTGCGAGTACGTGCTGTACCAAGTCGAAAATCGTCCCATCGTTGGACCGTTCATCAATAAGCATCACCCGTCCACGCTGGTGGCAAGCAACAACTTTTCCGCCCTGCCGGAATGGTACATCGAGGATATTGCTGATTTTATTCTTTTCTGCATGCAGTACGTATGCTGGGGCTGGCGACTGGGAAAGTAATAGTAATATTGATTTTGTTTCTGTACTTATAGGCATAGCATCAGCGTAATTGATTACGTAGATAATTCGATAATTACTTGGATTTTGACGCTGGTTTGCGCGCCTCAGCTAATCAAAAATCCCTACATCACTGCCAAACTGATAGAGGTCTTGTTCGTAACGTCACCATCCATTCAGACCACCTCCCAAAGGCTATATTTACAGGTATGTACAGGGGTGAGGGTATGGATTGCCCACGATATAAGCTACTGTGTCTCACGCGTGCTATTCACACGTTCTTTCATAGATAATCAATCACGAACTTGCGCAGACAGCATTAGTAAGTGCACTTATGAAGTTTTATACCGATATCGAAACGACGGGACAAAGTACTGAATTTTATGATAAATTTACTATAAGGTATGTTTTCTTAGAGCGCCATGCTATGCGCGTATATTCATGAATATAATTTTGGTTCTTTCTCGTTTCTAGATATCATATTAGTCATTTATTTAAAGGGCTTTGGGAGAGCCCATTGCATCGTCAGGCATTTGTGCAAGAATCGAAAAGTGGTAAACAGTTTGTAAAGTTCGTCAACTTTTTTCTCAACGATACAACGTACTTGCTTGACGAATGCTTGGAATATCTAAAGCGTATCCACGAAACGCAAGTTCTCATGATGGATGATTCCGGCTGGAATGCGCAGACGCAGGAGGCGCAGCAAAGTCGCCAACGACAGCTGGTGCAGGACGAACGCCAGTGCCGATCGTATCTCACGCTGGCTCGGGAAACCGTAGACATGTTCCATTACATGACGATCGACATCAAGGAACCGTTTTTACGTCCCGAGCTCATCGACCGGTTGAGCTCTATGTTGAACTACAATCTGCATCAGTTGTGCGGTCCGAAATGTAACGATTTG
>NC_071292.1:0-42500 GCF_943737925.1 Anopheles nili | reverse complement strand
CTGTTTGCCCCTCTTGCCTGCCACACCCCCTGCTACACCCCTTTGCCCCCCTTGCCTGGTACACCCCCTGCTACACCTGTTTGCCCCTCTTGCCTGCCACACCCCCTGCTACACCCCTTTGCCCCCCTTGCCTGGTACACCCCCTGCTACACCTGTTTGCCCCTCTTGCCTGCCACACCCCCTGCTACACCCCTTTGCCCCCCTTGCCTGGTACACCCCCTGCTACACCTGTTTGCCCCTCTTGCCTGCCACACCCCCTGCTACACCCCTTTGCCCCCCTTGCCTGGTACACCCCCTGCTACACCTGTTTGCCCCTCTTGCCTGCCACACCCCCTGCTACACCCCTTTGCCCCCCTTGCCTGGTACACCCCCTGCTACACCTGTTTGCCCCTCTTGCCTGCCACACCCCCTGCTACACCCCTTTGCCCCCCTTGCCTGGTACACCCCCTGCTACACCTGTTTGCCCCTCTTGCCTGCCACACCCCCTGCTACACCCCTTTGCCCCCCTTGCCTGGTACACCCCCTGCTACACCTGTTTGCCCCTCTTGCCTGCCACACCCCCTGCTACACCCCTTTGCCCCCCTTGCCTGGTACACCCCCTGCTACACCTGTTTGCCCCTCTTGCCTGCCACACCCCCTGCTACACCCCTTTGCCCCCCTTGCCTGGTACACCCCCTGCTACACCTGTTTGCCCCTCTTGCCTGCCACACCCCCTGCTACACCCCTTTGCCCCCCTTGCCTGGTACACCCCCTGCTACACCTGTTTGCCCCTCTTGCCTGCCACACCCCCTGCTACACCCCTTTGCCCCCCTTGCCTGCCACACCCCCTGCTACACCCCTTTGCCCCCCTTGCCTGGTACACCCCCTGCTACACCTGTTTGCCCCTCTTGCCTGCCACACCCCCTGCTACACCCCTTTGCCCCCCTTGCCTGGTACACCCCCTGCTACACCTGTTTGCCCCTCTTGCCTGCCACACCCCCTGCTACACCCCTTTGCCCCCCTTGCCTGGTACACCCCCTGCTACACCTGTTTGCCCCTCTTGCCTGCCACACCCCCTGCTACACCCCTTTGCCCCCCTTGCCTGGTACACCCCCTGCTACACCTGTTTGCCCCTCTTGCCTGCCACACCCCCTGCTACACCCCTTTGCCCCCCTTGCCTGGTACACCCCCTGCTACACCTGTTTGCCCCTCTTGCCTGCCACACCCCCTGCTACACCCCTTTGCCCCCCTTGCCTGGTACACCCCCTGCTACACCTGTTTGCCCCTCTTGCCTGCCACACCCCCTGCTACACCCCTTTGCCCCCCTTGCCTGGTACACCCCCTGCTACACCTGTTTGCCCCTCTTGCCTGCCACACCCCCTGCTACACCCCTTTGCCCCCCTTGCCTGGTACACCCCCTGCTACACCTGTTTGCCCCTCTTGCCTGCCACACCCCCTGCTACACCCCTTTGCCCCCCTTGCCTGGTACACCCCCTGCTACACCTGTTTGCCCCTCTTGCCTGCCACACCCCCTGCTACACCCCTTTGCCCCCCTTGCCTGGTACACCCCCTGCTACACCTGTTTGCCCCTCTTGCCTGCCACACCCCCTGCTACACCCCTTTGCCCCCCTTGCCTGGTACACCCCCTGCTACACCTGTTTGCCCCTCTTGCCTGCCACACCCCCTGCTACACCCCTTTGCCCCCCTTGCCTGGTACACCCCCTGCTACACCTGTTTGCCCCTCTTGCCTGCCACACCCCCTGCTACACCCCTTTGCCCCCCTTGCCTGGTACACCCCCTGCTACACCTGTTTGCCCCTCTTGCCTGCCACACCCCCTGCTACACCCCTTTGCCCCCCTTGCCTGGTACACCCCCTGCTACACCTGTTTGCCCCTCTTGCCTGCCACACCCCCTGCTACACCCCTTTGCCCCCCTTGCCTGGTACACCCCCTGCTACACCTGTTTGCCCCTCTTGCCTGCCACACCCCCTGCTACACCCCTTTGCCCCCCTTGCCTGGTACACCCCCTGCTACACCTGTTTGCCCCTCTTGCCTGCCACACCCCCTGCTACACCCCTTTGCCCCCCTTGCCTGGTACACCCCCTGCTACACCTGTTTGCCCCTCTTGCCTGCCACACCCCCTGCTACACCCCTTTGCCCCCCTTGCCTGGTACACCCCCTGCTACACCTGTTTGCCCCTCTTGCCTGCCACACCCCCTGCTACACCCCTTTGCCCCCCTTGCCTGGTACACCCCCTGCTACACCTGTTTGCCCCTCTTGCCTGCCACACCCCCTGCTACACCCCTTTGCCCCCCTTGCCTGGTACACCCCCTGCTACACCTGTTTGCCCCTCTTGCCTGCCACACCCCCTGCTACACCCCTTTGCCCCCCTTGCCTGGTACACCCCCTGCTACACCTGTTTGCCCCTCTTGCCTGCCACACCCCCTGCTACACCCCTTTGCCCCCCTTGCCTGGTACACCCCCTGCTACACCTGTTTGCCCCTCTTGCCTGCCACACCCCCTGCTACACCCCTTTGCCCCCCTTGCCTGGTACACCCCCTGCTACACCTGTTTGCCCCTCTTGCCTGCCACACCCCCTGCTACACCCCTTTGCCCCCCTTGCCTGGTACACCCCCTGCTACACCTGTTTGCCCCTCTTGCCTGCCACACCCCCTGCTACACCCCTTTGCCCCCCTTGCCTGGTACACCCCCTGCTACACCTGTTTGCCCCTCTTGCCTGCCACACCCCCTGCTACACCCCTTTGCCCCCCTTGCCTGGTACACCCCCTGCTACACCTGTTTGCCCCTCTTGCCTGCCACACCCCCTGCTACACCCCTTTGCCCCCCTTGCCTGGTACACCCCCTGCTACACCTGTTTGCCCCTCTTGCCTGCCACACCCCCTGCTACACCCCTTTGCCCCCCTTGCCTGGTACACCCCCTGCTACACCTGTTTGCCCCTCTTGCCTGCCACACCCCCTGCTACACCCCTTTGCCCCCCTTGCCTGGTACACCCCCTGCTACACCTGTTTGCCCCTCTTGCCTGCCACACCCCCTGCTACACCCCTTTGCCCCCCTTGCCTGGTACACCCCCTGCTACACCTGTTTGCCCCTCTTGCCTGCCACACCCCCTGCTACACCCCTTTGCCCCCCTTGCCTGGTACACCCCCTGCTACACCTGTTTGCCCCTCTTGCCTGCCACACCCCCTGCTACACCCCTTTGCCCCCCTTGCCTGGTACACCCCCTGCTACACCTGTTTGCCCCTCTTGCCTGCCACACCCCCTGCTACACCCCTTTGCCCCCCTTGCCTGGTACACCCCCTGCTACACCTGTTTGCCCCTCTTGCCTGCCACACCCCCTGCTACACCCCTTTGCCCCCCTTGCCTGGTACACCCCCTGCTACACCTGTTTGCCCCTCTTGCCTGCCACACCCCCTGCTACACACCCCTTTGCCCCCCTTGCCTGGTACACCCCCTGCTACACCTGTTTGCCCCTCTTGCCTGCCACACCCCCTGCTACACCCCTTTGCCCCCCTTGCCTGGTACACCCCCTGCTACACCTGTTTGCCCCTCTTGCCTGCCACACCCCCTGCTACACCCCTTTGCCCCCCTTGCCTGGTACACCCCCTGCTACACCTGTTTGCCCCTCTTGCCTGCCACACCCCCTGCTACACCCCTTTGCCCCCCTTGCCTGGTACACCCCCTGCTACACCTGTTTGCCCCTCTTGCCTGCCACACCCCCTGCTACACCCCTTTGCCCCCCTTGCCTGGTACACCCCCTGCTACACCCGTTTGCCCCTCTTGCCTGCCACACCCCCTGCTACACCCCTTTGCCCCCCTTGCCTGGTACACCCCCTGCTACACCTGTTTGCCCCTCTTGCCTGCCACACCCCCTTCTACACCCCTTTGCCCCCCTTGCCTGGTACACCCCCTGCTACACCTGTTTGCCCCTCTTGCCTGCCACACCCCCTGCTACACCCCTTTGCCCCCCTTGCCTGGTACACCCCCTGCTACACCTGTTTGCCCCTCTTGCCTGCCACACCCCCTGCTACACCCCTTTGCCCCCCTTGCCTGGTACACCCCCTGCTACACCTGTTTGCCCCTCTTGCCTGCCACACCCCCTGCTACACCCCTTTGCCCCCCTTGCCTGGTACACCCCCTGCTACACCTGTTTGCCCCTCTTGCCTGCCACACCCCCTGCTACACCCCTTTGCCCCCCTTGCCTGGTACACCCCCTGCTACACCTGTTTGCCCCTCTTGCCTGCCACACCCCCTGCTACACCCCTTTGCCCCCCTTGCCTGGTACACCCCCTGCTACACCTGTTTGCCCCTCTTGCCTGCCACACCCCCTGCTACACCCCTTTGCCCCCCTTGCCTGGTACACCCCCTGCTACACCTGTTTGCCCCTCTTGCCTGCCACACCCCCTGCTACACCCCTTTGCCCCCCTTGCCTGGTACACCCCCTGCTACACCTGTTTGCCCCTCTTGCCTGCCACACCCCCTGCTACACCCCTTTGCCCCCCTTGCCTGGTACACCCCCTGCTACACCTGTTTGCCCCTCTTGCCTGCCACACCCCCTGCTACACCCCTTTGCCCCCCTTGCCTGGTACACCCCCTGCTACACCTGTTTGCCCCTCTTGCCTGCCACACCCCCTGCTACACCCCTTTGCCCCCCTTGCCTGGTACACCCCCTGCTACACCTGTTTGCCCCTCTTGCCTGCCACACCCCCTGCTACACCCCTTTGCCCCCCTTGCCTGGTACACCCCCTGCTACACCTGTTTGCCCCTCTTGCCTGCCACACCCCCTGCTACACCCCTTTGCCCCCCTTGCCTGGTACACCCCCTGCTACACCTGTTTGCCCCTCTTGCCTGCCACACCCCCTGCTACACCCCTTTGCCCCCCTTGCCTGGTACACCCCCTGCTACACCTGTTTGCCCCTCTTGCCTGCCACACCCCCTGCTACACCCCTTTGCCCCCCTTGCCTGGTACACCCCCTGCTACACCTGTTTGCCCCTCTTGCCTGCCACACCCCCTGCTACACCCCTTTGCCCCCCTTGCCTGGTACACCCCCTGCTACACCTGTTTGCCCCTCTTGCCTGCCACACCCCCTGCTACACCCCTTTGCCCCCCTTGCCTGGTACACCCCCTGCTACACCTGTTTGCCCCTCTTGCCTGCCACACCCCCTGCTACACCCCTTTGCCCCCCTTGCCTGGTACACCCCCTGCTACACCTGTTTGCCCCTCTTGCCTGCCACACCCCCTGCTACACCCCTTTGCCCCCCTTGCCTGGTACACCCCCTGCTACACCTGTTTGCCCCTCTTGCCTGCCACACCCCCTGCTACACCCCTTTGCCCCCCTTGCCTGGTACACCCCCTGCTACACCTGTTTGCCCCTCTTGCCTGCCACACCCCCTGCTACACCCCTTTGCCCCCCTTGCCTGGTACACCCCCTGCTACACCTGTTTGCCCCTCTTGCCTGCCACACCCCCTGCTACACCCCTTTGCCCCCCTTGCCTGGTACACCCCCTGCTACACCTGTTTGCCCCTCTTGCCTGCCACACCCCCTGCTACACCCCTTTGCCCCCCTTGCCTGGTACACCCCCTGCTACACCTGTTTGCCCCTCTTGCCTGCCACACCCCCTGCTACACCCCTTTGCCCCCCTTGCCTGGTACACCCCCTGCTACACCTGTTTGCCCCTCTTGCCTGCCACACCCCCTGCTACACCCCTTTGCCCCCCTTGCCTGGTACACCCCCTGCTACACCTGTTTGCCCCTCTTGCCTGCCACACCCCCTGCTACACCCCTTTGCCCCCCTTGCCTGGTACACCCCCTGCTACACCTGTTTGCCCCTCTTGCCTGCCACACCCCCTGCTACACCCCTTTGCCCCCCTTGCCTGGTACACCCCCTGCTACACCTGTTTGCCCCTCTTGCCTGCCACACCCCCTGCTACACCCCTTTGCCCCCCTTGCCTGGTACACCCCCTGCTACACCTGTTTGCCCCTCTTGCCTGCCACACCCCCTGCTACACCCCTTTGCCCCCCTTGCCTGGTACACCCCCTGCTACACCTGTTTGCCCCTCTTGCCTGCCACACCCCCTGCTACACCCCTTTGCCCCCCTTGCCTGGTACACCCCCTGCTACACCTGTTTGCCCCTCTTGCCTGCCACACCCCCTGCTACACCCCTTTGCCCCCCTTGCCTGGTACACCCCCTGCTACACCTGTTTGCCCCTCTTGCCTGCCACACCCCCTGCTACACCCCTTTGCCCCCCTTGCCTGGTACACCCCCTGCTACACCTGTTTGCCCCTCTTGCCTGCCACACCCCCTGCTACACCCCTTTGCCCCCCTTGCCTGGTACACCCCCTGCTACACCTGTTTGCCCCTCTTGCCTGCCACACCCCCTGCTACACCCCTTTGCCCCCCTTGCCTGGTACACCCCCTGCTACACCTGTTTGCCCCTCTTGCCTGCCACACCCCCTGCTACACCCCTTTGCCCCCCTTGCCTGGTACACCCCCTGCTACACCTGTTTGCCCCTCTTGCCTGCCACACCCCCTGCTACACCCCTTTGCCCCCCTTGCCTGGTACACCCCCTGCTACACCTGTTTGCCCCTCTTGCCTGCCACACCCCCTGCTACACCCCTTTGCCCCCCTTGCCTGGTACACCCCCTGCTACACCTGTTTGCCCCTCTTGCCTGCCACACCCCCTGCTACACCCCTTTGCCCCCCTTGCCTGGTACACCCCCTGCTACACCTGTTTGCCCCTCTTGCCTGCCACACCCCCTGCTACACCCCTTTGCCCCCCTTGCCTGGTACACCCCCTGCTACACCTGTTTGCCCCTCTTGCCTGCCACACCCCCTGCTACACCCCTTTGCCCCCCTTGCCTGGTACACCCCCTGCTACACCTGTTTGCCCCTCTTGCCTGCCACACCCCCTGCTACACCCCTTTGCCCCCCTTGCCTGGTACACCCCCTGCTACACCTGTTTGCCCCTCTTGCCTGCCACACCCCCTGCTACACCCCTTTGCCCCCCTTGCCTGGTACACCCCCTGCTACACCTGTTTGCCCCTCTTGCCTGCCACACCCCCTGCTACACCCCTTTGCCCCCCTTGCCTGGTACACCCCCTGCTACACCTGTTTGCCCCTCTTGCCTGCCACACCCCCTGCTACACCCCTTTGCCCCCCTTGCCTGGTACACCCCCTGCTACACCTGTTTGCCCCTCTTGCCTGCCACACCCCCTGCTACACCCCTTTGCCCCCCTTGCCTGGTACACCCCCTGCTACACCCCTTTGCCCCTCTTGCCTGCCACACCCCCTGCTACACCCCTTTGCCCCCCTTGCCTGGTACACCCCCTGCTACACCTGTTTGCCCCTCTTGCCTGCCACACCCCCTGCTACACCCCTTTGCCCCCCTTGCCTGGTACACCCCCTGCTACACCTGTTTGCCCCTCTTGCCTGCCACACCCCCTGCTACACCCCTTTGCCCCCCTTGCCTGGTACACCCCCTGCTACACCTGTTTGCCCCTCTTGCCTGCCACACCCCCTGCTACACCCCTTTGCCCCCCTTGCCTGGTACACCCCCTGCTACACCTGTTTGCCCCTCTTGCCTGCCACACCCCCTGCTACACCCCTTTGCCCCCCTTGCCTGGTACACCCCCTGCTACACCTGTTTGCCCCTCTTGCCTGCCACACCCCCTGCTACACCCCTTTGCCCCCCTTGCCTGGTACACCCCCTGCTACACCTGTTTGCCCCTCTTGCCTGCCACACCCCCTGCTACACCCCTTTGCCCCTCTTGCCTGGTACACCCCCTGCTACACCTGTTTGCCCCTCTTGCCTGCCACACCCCCTGCTACACCCCTTTGCCCCCCTTGCCTGGTACACCCCCTGCTACACCCCTTTGCCCCTCTTGCCTGCCACACCCCCTGCTACACCCCTTTGCCCCCCTTGCCTGGTACACCCCCTGCTACACCTGTTTGCCCCTCTTGCCTGCCACACCCCCTGCTACACCCCTTTGCCCCCCTTGCCTGGTACACCCCCTGCTACACCTGTTTGCCCCTCTTGCCTGCCACACCCCCTGCTACACCCCTTTGCCCCCCTTGCCTGGTACACCCCCTGCTACACCTGTTTGCCCCTCTTGCCTGCCACACCCCCTGCTACACCCCTTTGCCCCCCTTGCCTGGTACACCCCCTGCTACACCTGTTTGCCCCTCTTGCCTGCCACACCCCCTGCTACACCCCTTTGCCCCCCTTGCCTGGTACACCCCCTGCTACACCTGTTTGCCCCTCTTGCCTGCCACACCCCCTGCTACACCCCTTTGCCCCCCTTGCCTGGTACACCCCCTGCTACACCTGTTTGCCCCTCTTGCCTGCCACACCCCCTGCTACACCCCTTTGCCCCCCTTGCCTGCCACACCCCCTGCTACACCTGTTTGCCCCTCTTGCCTGCCACACCCCCTGCTACACCCCTTTGCCCCCCTTGCCTGGTACACCCCCTGCTACACCTGTTTGCCCCTCTTGCCTGCCACACCCCCTGCTACACCCCTTTGCCCCCCTTGCCTGGTACACCCCCTGCTACACCTGTTTGCCCCTCTTGCCTGCCACACCCCCTGCTACACCCCTTTGCCCCCCTTGCCTGGTACACCCCCTGCTACACCTGTTTGCCCCTCTTGCCTGCCACACCCCCTGCTACACCCCTTTGCCCCCCTTGCCTGGTACACCCCCTGCTACACCTGTTTGCCCCTCTTGCCTGCCACACCCCCTGCTACACCCCTTTGCCCCCCTTGCCTGGTACACCCCCTGCTACACCTGTTTGCCCCTCTTGCCTGCCACACCCCCTGCTACACCCCTTTGCCCCCCTTGCCTGGTACACCCCCTGCTACACCTGTTTGCCCCTCTTGCCTGCCACACCCCCTGCTACACCCCTTTGCCCCCCTTGCCTGGTACACCCCCTGCTACACCTGTTTGCCCCTCTTGCCTGCCACACCCCCTGCTACACCCCTTTGCCCCCCTTGCCTGGTACACCCCCTGCTACACCTGTTTGCCCCTCTTGCCTGCCACACCCCCTGCTACACCCCTTTGCCCCCCTTGCCTGGTACACCCCCTGCTACACCTGTTTGCCCCTCTTGCCTGCCACACCCCCTGCTACACCCCTTTGCCCCCCTTGCCTGGTACACCCCCTGCTACACCTGTTTGCCCCTCTTGCCTGCCACACCCCCTGCTACACCCCTTTGCCCCCCTTGCCTGGTACACCCCCTGCTACACCTGTTTGCCCCTCTTGCCTGCCACACCCCCTGCTACACCCCTTTGCCCCCCTTGCCTGGTACACCCCCTGCTACACCTGTTTGCCCCTCTTGCCTGCCACACCCCCTGCTACACCCCTTTGCCCCCCTTGCCTGGTACACCCCCTGCTACACCTGTTTGCCCCTCTTGCCTGCCACACCCCCTGCTACACCCCTTTGCCCCCCTTGCCTGGTACACCCCCTGCTACACCTGTTTGCCCCTCTTGCCTGCCACACCCCCTGCTACACCCCTTTGCCCCCCTTGCCTGGTACACCCCCTGCTACACCTGTTTGCCCCTCTTGCCTGCCACACCCCCTGCTACACCCCTTTGCCCCCCTTGCCTGGTACACCCCCTGCTACACCTGTTTGCCCCTCTTGCCTGCCACACCCCCTGCTACACCCCTTTGCCCCCCTTGCCTGGTACACCCCCTGCTACACCTGTTTGCCCCTCTTGCCTGCCACACCCCCTGCTACACCCCTTTGCCCCCCTTGCCTGGTACACCCCCTGCTACACCTGTTTGCCCCTCTTGCCTGCCACACCCCCTGCTACACCCCTTTGCCCCCCTTGCCTGGTACACCCCCTGCTACACCTGTTTGCCCCTCTTGCCTGCCACACCCCCTGCTACACCCCTTTGCCCCCCTTGCCTGGTACACCCCCTGCTACACCTGTTTGCCCCTCTTGCCTGCCACACCCCCTGCTACACCCCTTTGCCCCCCTTGCCTGGTACACCCCCTGCTACACCTGTTTGCCCCTCTTGCCTGCCACACCCCCTGCTACACCCCTTTGCCCCCCTTGCCTGGTACACCCCCTGCTACACCTGTTTGCCCCTCTTGCCTGCCACACCCCCTGCTACACCCCTTTGCCCCCCTTGCCTGGTACACCCCCTGCTACACCTGTTTGCCCCTCTTGCCTGCCACACCCCCTGCTACACCCCTTTGCCCCCCTTGCCTGGTACACCCCCTGCTACACCTGTTTGCCCCTCTTGCCTGCCACACCCCCTGCTACACCCCTTTGCCCCCCTTGCCTGGTACACCCCCTGCTACACCTGTTTGCCCCTCTTGCCTGCCACACCCCCTGCTACACCCCTTTGCCCCCCTTGCCTGGTACACCCCCTGCTACACCTGTTTGCCCCTCTTGCCTGCCACACCCCCTGCTACACCCCTTTGCCCCCCTTGCCTGGTACACCCCCTGCTACACCTGTTTGCCCCTCTTGCCTGCCACACCCCCTGCTACACCCCTTTGCCCCCCTTGCCTGGTACACCCCCTGCTACACCTGTTTGCCCCTCTTGCCTGCCACACCCCCTGCTACACCCCTTTGCCCCCCTTGCCTGGTACACCCCCTGCTACACCTGTTTGCCCCTCTTGCCTGCCACACCCCCTGCTACACCCCTTTGCCCCCCTTGCCTGGTACACCCCCTGCTACACCTGTTTGCCCCTCTTGCCTGCCACACCCCCTGCTACACCCCTTTGCCCCCCTTGCCTGGTACACCCCCTGCTACACCTGTTTGCCCCTCTTGCCTGCCACACCCCCTGCTACACCCCTTTGCCCCCCTTGCCTGGTACACCCCCTGCTACACCTGTTTGCCCCTCTTGCCTGCCACACCCCCTGCTACACCCCTTTGCCCCCCTTGCCTGGTACACCCCCTGCTACACCTGTTTGCCCCTCTTGCCTGCCACACCCCCTGCTACACCCCTTTGCCCCCCTTGCCTGGTACACCCCCTGCTACACCTGTTTGCCCCTCTTGCCTGCCACACCCCCTGCTACACCCCTTTGCCCCCCTTGCCTGGTACACCCCCTGCTACACCTGTTTGCCCCTCTTGCCTGCCACACCCCCTGCTACACCCCTTTGCCCCCCTTGCCTGGTACACCCCCTGCTACACCTGTTTGCCCCTCTTGCCTGCCACACCCCCTGCTACACCCCTTTGCCCCCCTTGCCTGGTACACCCCCTGCTACACCTGTTTGCCCCTCTTGCCTGCCACACCCCCTGCTACACCCCTTTGCCCCCCTTGCCTGGTACACCCCCTGCTACACCTGTTTGCCCCTCTTGCCTGCCACACCCCCTGCTACACCCCTTTGCCCCCCTTGCCTGGTACACCCCCTGCTACACCTGTTTGCCCCTCTTGCCTGCCACACCCCCTGCTACACCCCTTTGCCCCCCTTGCCTGGTACACCCCCTGCTACACCTGTTTGCCCCTCTTGCCTGCCACACCCCCTGCTACACCCCTTTGCCCCCCTTGCCTGGTACACCCCCTGCTACACCTGTTTGCCCCTCTTGCCTGCCACACCCCCTGCTACACCCCTTTGCCCCCCTTGCCTGGTACACCCCCTGCTACACCTGTTTGCCCCTCTTGCCTGCCACACCCCCTGCTACACCCCTTTGCCCCCCTTGCCTGGTACACCCCCTGCTACACCTGTTTGCCCCTCTTGCCTGCCACACCCCCTGCTACACCCCTTTGCCCCCCTTGCCTGGTACACCCCCTGCTACACCTGTTTGCCCCTCTTGCCTGCCACACCCCCTGCTACACCCCTTTGCCCCCCTTGCCTGGTACACCCCCTGCTACACCTGTTTGCCCCTCTTGCCTGCCACACCCCCTGCTACACCCCTTTGCCCCCCTTGCCTGGTACACCCCCTGCTACACCTGTTTGCCCCTCTTGCCTGCCACACCCCCTGCTACACCCCTTTGCCCCCCTTGCCTGGTACACCCCCTGCTACACCTGTTTGCCCCTCTTGCCTGCCACACCCCCTGCTACACCCCTTTGCCCCCCTTGCCTGGTACACCCCCTGCTACACCTGTTTGCCCCTCTTGCCTGCCACACCCCCTGCTACACCCCTTTGCCCCCCTTGCCTGGTACACCCCCTGCTACACCTGTTTGCCCCTCTTGCCTGCCACACCCCCTGCTACACCCCTTTGCCCCCCTTGCCTGGTACACCCCCTGCTACACCTGTTTGCCCCTCTTGCCTGCCACACCCCCTGCTACACCCCTTTGCCCCCCTTGCCTGGTACACCCCCTGCTACACCTGTTTGCCCCTCTTGCCTGCCACACCCCCTGCTACACCCCTTTGCCCCCCTTGCCTGGTACACCCCCTGCTACACCTGTTTGCCCCTCTTGCCTGCCACACCCCCTGCTACACCCCTTTGCCCCCCTTGCCTGGTACACCCCCTGCTACACCTGTTTGCCCCTCTTGCCTGCCACACCCCCTGCTACACCCCTTTGCCCCCCTTGCCTGGTACACCCCCTGCTACACCTGTTTGCCCCTCTTGCCTGCCACACCCCCTGCTACACCCCTTTGCCCCCCTTGCCTGGTACACCCCCTGCTACACCTGTTTGCCCCTCTTGCCTGCCACACCCCCTGCTACACCCCTTTGCCCCCCTTGCCTGGTACACCCCCTGCTACACCTGTTTGCCCCTCTTGCCTGCCACACCCCCTGCTACACCCCTTTGCCCCCCTTGCCTGGTACACCCCCTGCTACACCTGTTTGCCCCTCTTGCCTGCCACACCCCCTGCTACACCCCTTTGCCCCCCTTGCCTGGTACACCCCCTGCTACACCTGTTTGCCCCTCTTGCCTGCCACACCCCCTGCTACACCCCTTTGCCCCCCTTGCCTGGTACACCCCCTGCTACACCTGTTTGCCCCTCTTGCCTGCCACACCCCCTGCTACACCCCTTTGCCCCCCTTGCCTGGTACACCCCCTGCTACACCTGTTTGCCCCTCTTGCCTGCCACACCCCCTGCTACACCCCTTTGCCCCCCTTGCCTGGTACACCCCCTGCTACACCTGTTTGCCCCTCTTGCCTGCCACACCCCCTGCTACACCCCTTTGCCCCCCTTGCCTGGTACACCCCCTGCTACACCTGTTTGCCCCTCTTGCCTGCCACACCCCCTGCTACACCCCTTTGCCCCCCTTGCCTGGTACACCCCCTGCTACACCTGTTTGCCCCTCTTGCCTGCCACACCCCCTGCTACACCCCTTTGCCCCCCTTGCCTGGTACACCCCCTGCTACACCTGTTTGCCCCTCTTGCCTGCCACACCCCCTGCTACACCCCTTTGCCCCCCTTGCCTGGTACACCCCCTGCTACACCTGTTTGCCCCTCTTGCCTGCCACACCCCCTGCTACACCCCTTTGCCCCCCTTGCCTGGTACACCCCCTGCTACACCTGTTTGCCCCTCTTGCCTGCCACACCCCCTGCTACACCCCTTTGCCCCCCTTGCCTGGTACACCCCCTGCTACACCTGTTTGCCCCTCTTGCCTGCCACACCCCCTGCTACACCCCTTTGCCCCCCTTGCCTGGTACACCCCCTGCTACACCTGTTTGCCCCTCTTGCCTGCCACACCCCCTGCTACACCCCTTTGCCCCCCTTGCCTGGTACACCCCCTGCTACACCTGTTTGCCCCTCTTGCCTGCCACACCCCCTGCTACACCCCTTTGCCCCCCTTGCCTGGTACACCCCCTGCTACACCTGTTTGCCCCTCTTGCCTGCCACACCCCCTGCTACACCCCTTTGCCCCCCTTGCCTGGTACACCCCCTGCTACACCTGTTTGCCCCTCTTGCCTGCCACACCCCCTGCTACACCCCTTTGCCCCCCTTGCCTGGTACACCCCCTGCTACACCTGTTTGCCCCTCTTGCCTGCCACACCCCCTGCTACACCCCTTTGCCCCCCTTGCCTGGTACACCCCCTGCTACACCTGTTTGCCCCTCTTGCCTGCCACACCCCCTGCTACACCCCTTTGCCCCCCTTGCCTGGTACACCCCCTGCTACACCTGTTTGCCCCTCTTGCCTGCCACACCCCCTGCTACACCCCTTTGCCCCCCTTGCCTGGTACACCCCCTGCTACACCCCTTTGCCCCTCTTGCCTGCCACACCCCCTGCTACACCCCTTTGCCCCCCTTGCCTGGTACACCCCCTGCTACACCTGTTTGCCCCTCTTGCCTGCCACACCCCCTGCTACACCCCTTTGCCCCCCTTGCCTGGTACACCCCCTGCTACACCTGTTTGCCCCTCTTGCCTGCCACACCCCCTGCTACACCCCTTTGCCCCCCTTGCCTGGTACACCCCCTGCTACACCTGTTTGCCCCTCTTGCCTGCCACACCCCCTGCTACACCCCTTTGCCCCCCTTGCCTGGTACACCCCCTGCTACACCTGTTTGCCCCTCTTGCCTGCCACACCCCCTGCTACACCCCTTTGCCCCCCTTGCCTGGTACACCCCCTGCTACACCTGTTTGCCCCTCTTGCCTGCCACACCCCCTGCTACACCCCTTTGCCCCCCTTGCCTGGTACACCCCCTGCTACACCTGTTTGCCCCTCTTGCCTGCCACACCCCCTGCTACACCCCTTTGCCCCCCTTGCCTGGTACACCCCCTGCTACACCTGTTTGCCCCTCTTGCCTGCCACACCCCCTGCTACACCCCTTTGCCCCCCTTGCCTGGTACACCCCCTGCTACACCTGTTTGCCCCTCTTGCCTGCCACACCCCCTGCTACACCCCTTTGCCCCCCTTGCCTGGTACACCCCCTGCTACACCTGTTTGCCCCTCTTGCCTGCCACACCCCCTGCTACACCCCTTTGCCCCTCTTGCCTGCCACACCCCCTGCTACACCTGTTTGCCCCTCTTGCCTGCCACACCCCCTGCTACACCCCTTTGCCCCCCTTGCCTGGTACACCCCCTGCTACACCTGTTTGCCCCTCTTGCCTGCCACACCCCCTGCTACACCTGTTTGCCCCTCTTGCCTGCCACACCCCCTGCTACACCCCTTTGCCCCCCTTGCCTGGTACACCCCCTGCTACACCTGTTTGCCCCTCTTGCCTGCCACACCCCCTGCTACACCCCTTTGCCCCCCTTGCCTGGTACACCCCCTGCTACACCTGTTTGCCCCTCTTGCCTGCCACACCCCCTGCTACACCCCTTTGCCCCCCTTGCCTGGTACACCCCCTGCTACACCTGTTTGCCCCTCTTGCCTGCCACACCCCCTGCTACACCCCTTTGCCCCCCTTGCCTGGTACACCCCCTGCTACACCTGTTTGCCCCTCTTGCCTGCCACACCCCCTGCTACACCCCTTTGCCCCCCTTGCCTGGTACACCCCCTGCTACACCTGTTTGCCCCTCTTGCCTGCCACACCCCCTGCTACACCCCTTTGCCCCCCTTGCCTGGTACACCCCCTGCTACACCTGTTTGCCCCTCTTGCCTGCCACACCCCCTGCTACACCCCTTTGCCCCCCTTGCCTGCCACACCCCCTGCTACACCTGTTTGCCCCTCTTGCCTGCCACACCCCCTGCTACACCCCTTTGCCCCCCTTGCCTGGTACACCCCCTGCTACACCTCTTTGCCCCTCTTGCCTGCCACACCCCCTGCTACACCCCTTTGCCCCCCTTGCCTGGTACACCCCCTGCTACACCTGTTTGCCCCTCTTGCCTGCCACACCCCCTGCTACACCCCTTTGCCCCCCTTGCCTGGTACACCCCCTGCTACACCTGTTTGCCCCTCTTGCCTGCCACACCCCCTGCTACACCCCTTTGCCCCCCTTGCCTGGTACACCCCCTGCTACACCTGTTTGCCCCTCTTGCCTGCCACACCCCCTGCTACACCCCTTTGCCCCCCTTGCCTGGTACACCCCCTGCTACACCTGTTTGCCCCTCTTGCCTGCCACACCCCCTGCTACACCCCTTTGCCCCCCTTGCCTGGTACACCCCCTGCTACACCTGTTTGCCCCTCTTGCCTGCCACACCCCCTGCTACACCCCTTTGCCCCCCTTGCCTGGTACACCCCCTGCTACACCTGTTTGCCCCTCTTGCCTGCCACACCCCCTGCTACACCCCTTTGCCCCCCTTGCCTGGTACACCCCCTGCTACACCTGTTTGCCCCTCTTGCCTGCCACACCCCCTGCTACACCCCTTTGCCCCCCTTGCCTGGTACACCCCCTGCTACACCTGTTTGCCCCTCTTGCCTGCCACACCCCCTGCTACACCCCTTTGCCCCCCTTGCCTGGTACACCCCCTGCTACACCCCTTTGCCCCTCTTGCCTGCCACACCCCCTGCTACACCCCTTTGCCCCCCTTGCCTGGTACACCCCCTGCTACACCTGTTTGCCCCTCTTGCCTGCCACACCCCCTGCTACACCCCTTTGCCCCCCTTGCCTGGTACACCCCCTGCTACACCTGTTTGCCCCTCTTGCCTGCCACACCCCCTGCTACACCCCTTTGCCCCCCTTGCCTGGTACACCCCCTGCTACACCTGTTTGCCCCTCTTGCCTGCCACACCCCCTGCTACACCCCTTTGCCCCCCTTGCCTGGTACACCCCCTGCTACACCTGTTTGCCCCTCTTGCCTGCCACACCCCCTGCTACACCCCTTTGCCCCCCTTGCCTGGTACACCCCCTGCTACACCTGTTTGCCCCTCTTGCCTGCCACACCCCCTGCTACACCCCTTTGCCCCCCTTGCCTGGTACACCCCCTGCTACACCTGTTTGCCCCTCTTGCCTGCCACACCCCCTGCTACACCCCTTTGCCCCCCTTGCCTGGTACACCCCCTGCTACACCTGTTTGCCCCTCTTGCCTGCCACACCCCCTGCTACACCCCTTTGCCCCCCTTGCCTGGTACACCCCCTGCTACACCTGTTTGCCCCTCTTGCCTGCCACACCCCCTGCTACACCCCTTTGCCCCCCTTGCCTGGTACACCCCCTGCTACACCTGTTTGCCCCTCTTGCCTGCCACACCCCCTGCTACACCCCTTTGCCCCCCTTGCCTGGTACACCCCCTGCTACACCTGTTTGCCCCTCTTGCCTGCCACACCCCCTGCTACACCCCTTTGCCCCCCTTGCCTGGTACACCCCCTGCTACACCTGTTTGCCCCTCTTGCCTGCCACACCCCCTGCTACACCCCTTTGCCCCCCTTGCCTGGTACACCCCCTGCTACACCTGTTTGCCCCTCTTGCCTGCCACACCCCCTGCTACACCCCTTTGCCCCCCTTGCCTGGTACACCCCCTGCTACACCTGTTTGCCCCTCTTGCCTGCCACACCCCCTGCTACACCCCTTTGCCCCCCTTGCCTGGTACACCCCCTGCTACACCTGTTTGCCCCTCTTGCCTGCCACACCCCCTGCTACACCCCTTTGCCCCCCTTGCCTGGTACACCCCCTGCTACACCTGTTTGCCCCTCTTGCCTGCCACACCCCCTGCTACACCCCTTTGCCCCCCTTGCCTGGTACACCCCCTGCTACACCTGTTTGCCCCTCTTGCCTGCCACACCCCCTGCTACACCCCTTTGCCCCCCTTGCCTGGTACACCCCCTGCTACACCTGTTTGCCCCTCTTGCCTGCCACACCCCCTGCTACACCCCTTTGCCCCCCTTGCCTGGTACACCCCCTGCTACACCTGTTTGCCCCTCTTGCCTGCCACACCCCCTGCTACACCCCTTTGCCCCCCTTGCCTGGTACACCCCCTGCTACACCTGTTTGCCCCTCTTGCCTGCCACACCCCCTGCTACACCCCTTTGCCCCTCTTGCCTGCCACACCCCCTGCTACACCTGTTTGCCCCTCTTGCCTGCCACACCCCCTGCTACACCCCTTTGCCCCCCTTGCCTGGTACACCCCCTGCTACACCTGTTTGCCCCTCTTGCCTGCCACACCCCCTGCTACACCCCTTTGCCCCCCTTGCCTGGTACACCCCCTGCTACACCTGTTTGCCCCTCTTGCCTGCCACACCCCCTGCTACACCCCTTTGCCCCCCTTGCCTGGTACACCCCCTGCTACACCTGTTTGCCCCTCTTGCCTGCCACACCCCCTGCTACACCCCTTTGCCCCCCTTGCCTGGTACACCCCCTGCTACACCTGTTTGCCCCTCTTGCCTGCCACACCCCCTGCTACACCCCTTTGCCCCCCTTGCCTGGTACACCCCCTGCTACACCTGTTTGCCCCTCTTGCCTGCCACACCCCCTGCTACACCCCTTTGCCCCCCTTGCCTGGTACACCCCCTGCTACACCTGTTTGCCCCTCTTGCCTGCCACACCCCCTGCTACACCCCTTTGCCCCCCTTGCCTGGTACACCCCCTGCTACACCTGTTTGCCCCTCTTGCCTGCCACACCCCCTGCTACACCCCTTTGCCCCCCTTGCCTGGTACACCCCCTGCTACACCTGTTTGCCCCTCTTGCCTGCCACACCCCCTGCTACACCCCTTTGCCCCCCTTGCCTGGTACACCCCCTGCTACACCTGTTTGCCCCTCTTGCCTGCCACACCCCCTGCTACACCTGTTTGCCCCTCTTGCCTGCCACACCCCCTGCTACACCCCTTTGCCCCCCTTGCCTGGTACACACCCCCTGCTACACCTGTTTGCCCCTCTTGCCTGCCACACCCCCTGCTACACCCCTTTGCCCCCCTTGCCTGGTACACCCCCTGCTACACCTGTTTGCCCCTCTTGCCTGCCACACCCCCTGCTACACCCCTTTGCCCCCCTTGCCTGGTACACCCCCTGCTACACCTGTTTGCCCCTCTTGCCTGCCACACCCCCTGCTACACCCCTTTGCCCCCCTTGCCTGGTACACCCCCTGCTACACCTGTTTGCCCCTCTTGCCTGCCACACCCCCTGCTACACCCCTTTGCCCCCCTTGCCTGGTACACCCCCTGCTACACCTGTTTGCCCCTCTTGCCTGCCACACCCCCTGCTACACCCCTTTGCCCCCCTTGCCTGGTACACCCCCTGCTACACCTGTTTGCCCCTCTTGCCTGCCACACCCCCTGCTACACCCCTTTGCCCCCCTTGCCTGGTACACCCCCTGCTACACCTGTTTGCCCCTCTTGCCTGCCACACCCCCTGCTACACCCCTTTGCCCCCCTTGCCTGGTACACCCCCTGCTACACCTGTTTGCCCCTCTTGCCTGCCACACCCCCTGCTACACCCCTTTGCCCCCCTTGCCTGGTACACCCCCTGCTACACCTGTTTGCCCCTCTTGCCTGCCACACCCCCTGCTACACCCCTTTGCCCCCCTTGCCTGGTACACCCCCTGCTACACCTGTTTGCCCCTCTTGCCTGCCACACCCCCTGCTACACCCCTTTGCCCCCCTTGCCTGGTACACCCCCTGCTACACCTGTTTGCCCCTCTTGCCTGCCACACCCCCTGCTACACCCCTTTGCCCCCCTTGCCTGGTACACCCCCTGCTACACCTGTTTGCCCCTCTTGCCTGCCACACCCCCTGCTACACCCCTTTGCCCCCCTTGCCTGGTACACCCCCTGCTACACCTGTTTGCCCCTCTTGCCTGCCACACCCCCTGCTACACCCCTTTGCCCCCCTTGCCTGGTACACCCCCTGCTACACCTGTTTGCCCCTCTTGCCTGCCACACCCCCTGCTACACCCCTTTGCCCCCCTTGCCTGGTACACCCCCTGCTACACCTGTTTGCCCCTCTTGCCTGCCACACCCCCTGCTACACCCCTTTGCCCCCCTTGCCTGGTACACCCCCTGCTACACCTGTTTGCCCCTCTTGCCTGCCACACCCCCTGCTACACCCCTTTGCCCCCCTTGCCTGGTACACCCCCTGCTACACCTGTTTGCCCCTCTTGCCTGCCACACCCCCTGCTACACCCCTTTGCCCCCCTTGCCTGGTACACCCCCTGCTACACCTGTTTGCCCCTCTTGCCTGCCACACCCCCTGCTACACCCCTTTGCCCCCCTTGCCTGGTACACCCCCTGCTACACCTGTTTGCCCCTCTTGCCTGCCACACCCCCTGCTACACCCCTTTGCCCCCCTTGCCTGGTACACCCCCTGCTACACCTGTTTGCCCCTCTTGCCTGCCACACCCCCTGCTACACCCCTTTGCCCCCCTTGCCTGGTACACCCCCTGCTACACCTGTTTGCCCCTCTTGCCTGCCACACCCCCTGCTACACCCCTTTGCCCCCCTTGCCTGGTACACCCCCTGCTACACCTGTTTGCCCCTCTTGCCTGCCACACCCCCTGCTACACCCCTTTGCCCCCCTTGCCTGGTACACCCCCTGCTACACCTGTTTGCCCCTCTTGCCTGCCACACCCCCTGCTACACCCCTTTGCCCCCCTTGCCTGGTACACCCCCTGCTACACCTGTTTGCCCCTCTTGCCTGCCACACCCCCTGCTACACCCCTTTGCCCCCCTTGCCTGGTACACCCCCTGCTACACCTGTTTGCCCCTCTTGCCTGCCACACCCCCTGCTACACCCCTTTGCCCCCCTTGCCTGGTACACCCCCTGCTACACCTGTTTGCCCCTCTTGCCTGCCACACCCCCTGCTACACCCCTTTGCCCCCCTTGCCTGGTACACCCCCTGCTACACCTGTTTGCCCCTCTTGCCTGCCACACCCCCTGCTACACCCCTTTGCCCCCCTTGCCTGGTACACCCCCTGCTACACCTGTTTGCCCCTCTTGCCTGCCACACCCCCTGCTACACCCCTTTGCCCCCCTTGCCTGGTACACCCCCTGCTACACCTGTTTGCCCCTCTTGCCTGCCACACCCCCTGCTACACCCCTTTGCCCCCCTTGCCTGGTACACCCCCTGCTACACCTGTTTGCCCCTCTTGCCTGCCACACCCCCTGCTACACCCCTTTGCCCCCCTTGCCTGGTACACCCCCTGCTACACCTGTTTGCCCCTCTTGCCTGCCACACCCCCTGCTACACCCCTTTGCCCCCCTTGCCTGGTACACCCCCTGCTACACCTGTTTGCCCCTCTTGCCTGCCACACCCCCTGCTACACCCCTTTGCCCCCCTTGCCTGGTACACCCCCTGCTACACCTGTTTGCCCCTCTTGCCTGCCACACCCCCTGCTACACCCCTTTGCCCCCCTTGCCTGGTACACCCCCTGCTACACCTGTTTGCCCCTCTTGCCTGCCACACCCCCTGCTACACCCCTTTGCCCCCCTTGCCTGGTACACCCCCTGCTACACCTGTTTGCCCCTCTTGCCTGCCACACCCCCTGCTACACCCCTTTGCCCCCCTTGCCTGGTACACCCCCTGCTACACCTGTTTGCCCCTCTTGCCTGCCACACCCCCTGCTACACCCCTTTGCCCCCCTTGCCTGGTACACCCCCTGCTACACCTGTTTGCCCCTCTTGCCTGCCACACCCCCTGCTACACCCCTTTGCCCCCCTTGCCTGGTACACCCCCTGCTACACCTGTTTGCCCCTCTTGCCTGCCACACCCCCTGCTACACCCCTTTGCCCCCCTTGCCTGGTACACCCCCTGCTACACCTGTTTGCCCCTCTTGCCTGCCACACCCCCTGCTACACCCCTTTGCCCCCCTTGCCTGGTACACCCCCTGCTACACCTGTTTGCCCCTCTTGCCTGCCACACCCCCTGCTACACCCCTTTGCCCCCCTTGCCTGGTACACCCCCTGCTACACCTGTTTGCCCCTCTTGCCTGCCACACCCCCTGCTACACCCCTTTGCCCCCCTTGCCTGGTACACCCCCTGCTACACCTGTTTGCCCCTCTTGCCTGCCACACCCCCTGCTACACCCCTTTGCCCCCCTTGCCTGGTACACCCCCTGCTACACCTGTTTGCCCCTCTTGCCTGCCACACCCCCTGCTACACCCCTTTGCCCCCCTTGCCTGGTACACCCCCTGCTACACCTGTTTGCCCCTCTTGCCTGCCACACCCCCTGCTACACCCCTTTGCCCCCCTTGCCTGGTACACCCCCTGCTACACCTGTTTGCCCCTCTTGCCTGCCACACCCCCTGCTACACCCCTTTGCCCCCCTTGCCTGGTACACCCCCTGCTACACCTGTTTGCCCCTCTTGCCTGCCACACCCCCTGCTACACCCCTTTGCCCCCCTTGCCTGGTACACCCCCTGCTACACCTCTTTGCCCCTCTTGCCTGCCACACCCCCTGCTACACCCCTTTGCCCCCCTTGCCTGGTACACCCCCTGCTACACCTGTTTGCCCCTCTTGCCTGCCACACCCCCTGCTACACCCCTTTGCCCCCCTTGCCTGCTACACCCCCTGCTACACCTGTTTGCCCCTCTTGCCTGCCACACCCCCTGCTACACCCCTTTGCCCCCCTTGCCTGGTACACCCCCTGCTACACCTGTTTGCCCCTCTTGCCTGCCACACCCCCTGCTACACCCCTTTGCCCCCCTTGCCTGGTACACCCCCTGCTACACCTGTTTGCCCCTCTTGCCTGCCACACCCCCTGCTACACCCCTTTGCCCCCCTTGCCTGGTACACCCCCTGCTACACCTGTTTGCCCCTCTTGCCTGCCACACCCCCTGCTACACCCCTTTGCCCCCCTTGCCTGGTACACCCCCTGCTACACCTCTTTGCCCCTCTTGCCTGCCACACCCCCTGCTACACCCCTTTGCCCCCCTTGCCTGGTACACCCCCTGCTACACCTGTTTGCCCCTCTTGCCTGCCACACCCCCTGCTACACCCCTTTGCCCCCCTTGCCTGGTACACCCCCTGCTACACCTGTTTGCCCCTCTTGCCTGCCACACCCCCTGCTACACCCCTTTGCCCCCCTTGCCTGGTACACCCCCTGCTACACCTGTTTGCCCCTCTTGCCTGCCACACCCCCTGCTACACCCCTTTGCCCCCCTTGCCTGGTACACCCCCTGCTACACCTGTTTGCCCCTCTTGCCTGCCACACCCCCTGCTACACCCCTTTGCCCCCCTTGCCTGGTACACCCCCTGCTACACCTGTTTGCCCCTCTTGCCTGCCACACCCCCTGCTACACCCCTTTGCCCCCCTTGCCTGGTACACCCCCTGCTACACCTGTTTGCCCCTCTTGCCTGCCACACCCCCTGCTACACCCCTTTGCCCCCCTTGCCTGGTACACCCCCTGCTACACCTGTTTGCCCCTCTTGCCTGCCACACCCCCTGCTACACCCCTTTGCCCCCCTTGCCTGGTACACCCCCTGCTACACCTGTTTGCCCCTCTTGCCTGCCACACCCCCTGCTACACCCCTTTGCCCCCCTTGCCTGGTACACCCCCTGCTACACCTGTTTGCCCCTCTTGCCTGCCACACCCCCTGCTACACCCCTTTGCCCCCCTTGCCTGGTACACCCCCTGCTACACCTGTTTGCCCCTCTTGCCTGCTACACCCCCTGCTACACCCCTTTGCCCCCCTTGCCTGGTACACCCCCTGCTACACCTGTTTGCCCCTCTTGCCTGCCACACCCCCTGCTACACCCCTTTGCCCCCCTTGCCTGGTACACCCCCTGCTACACCTGTTTGCCCCTCTTGCCTGCCACACCCCCTGCTACACCCCTTTGCCCCCCTTGCCTGGTACACCCCCTGCTACACCTGTTTGCCCCTCTTGCCTGCCACACCCCCTGCTACACCCCTTTGCCCCCCTTGCCTGGTACACCCCCTGCTACACCTGTTTGCCCCTCTTGCCTGCCACACCCCCTGCTACACCCCTTTGCCCCCCTTGCCTGGCACACCCCCTGCTACACCTGTTTGCCCCTCTTGCCTGCCACACCCCCTGCTACACCCCTTTGCCCCCCTTGCCTGGTACACCCCCTGCTACACCTGTTTGCCCCTCTTGCCTGCCACACCCCCTGCTACACCCCTTTGCCCCCCTTGCCTGGTACACCCCCTGCTACACCTGTTTGCCCCTCTTGCCTGCCACACCCCCTGCTACACCCCTTTGCCCCCCTTGCCTGGTACACCCCCTGCTACACCTGTTTGCCCCTCTTGCCTGCCACACCCCCTGCTACACCCCTTTGCCCCCCTTGCCTGGTACACCCCCTGCTACACCTGTTTGCCCCTCTTGCCTGCCACACCCCCTGCTACACCCCTTTGCCCCCCTTGCCTGGTACACCCCCTGCTACACCCCTTTGCCCCTCTTGCCTGCCACACCCCCTGCTACACCCCTTTGCCCCCCTTGCCTGGTACACCCCCTGCTACACCTGTTTGCCCCTCTTGCCTGCCACACCCCCTGCTACACCCCTTTGCCCCCCTTGCCTGGTACACCCCCTGCTACACCTGTTTGCCCCTCTTGCCTGCCACACCCCCTGCTACACCCCTTTGCCCCCCTTGCCTGGTACACCCCCTGCTACACCTGTTTGCCCCTCTTGCCTGCCACACCCCCTGCTACACCCCTTTGCCCCCCTTGCCTGGTACACCCCCTGCTACACCTGTTTGCCCCTCTTGCCTGCCACACCCCCTGCTACACCCCTTTGCCCCCCTTGCCTGGTACACCCCCTGCTACACCTGTTTGCCCCTCTTGCCTGCCACACCCCCTGCTACACCCCTTTGCCCCCCTTGCCTGGTACACCCCCTGCTACACCTGTTTGCCCCTCTTGCCTGCCACACCCCCTGCTACACCCCTTTGCCCCCCTTGCCTGCCACACCCCCTGCTACACCCCTTTGCCCCTCTTGCCTGCCACACCCCCTGCTACACCCCTTTGCCCCCCTTGCCTGGTACACCCCCTGCTACACCTGTTTGCCCCTCTTGCCTGCCACACCCCCTGCTACACCCCTTTGCCCCCCTTGCCTGGTACACCCCCTGCTACACCTGTTTGCCCCTCTTGCCTGCCACACCCCCTGCTACACCCCTTTGCCCCTCTTGCCTGGTACACCCCCTGCTACACCTGTTTGCCCCTCTTGCCTGCCACACCCCCTGCTACACCCCTTTGCCCCCCTTGCCTGGTACACCCCCTGCTACACCTGTTTGCCCCTCTTGCCTGCCACACCCCCTGCTACACCCCTTTGCCCCCCTTGCCTGGTACACCCCCTGCTACACCTGTTTGCCCCTCTTGCCTGCCACACCCCCTGCTACACCCCTTTGCCCCCCTTGCCTGGTACACCCCCTGCTACACCTGTTTGCCCCTCTTGCCTGCCACACCCCCTGCTACACCCCTTTGCCCCCCTTGCCTGGTACACCCCCTGCTACACCCCTTTGCCCCTCTTGCCTGGCACACCCCCTGCTACACCCCTTTGCCCCCCTTGCCTGGTACACCCCCTGCTACACCTGTTTGCCCCTCTTGCCTGCCACACCCCCTGCTACACCCCTTTGCCCCCCTTGCCTGGTACACCCCCTGCTACACCTGTTTGCCCCTCTTGCCTGCCACACCCCCTGCTACACCCCTTTGCCCCCCTTGCCTGGTACACCCCCTGCTACACCTGTTTGCCCCTCTTGCCTGCCACACCCCCTGCTACACCCCTTTGCCCCCCTTGCCTGGTACACCCCCTGCTACACCTGTTTGCCCCTCTTGCCTGCCACACCCCCTGCTACACCCCTTTGCCCCCCTTGCCTGGTACACCCCCTGCTACACCTGTTTGCCCCTCTTGCCTGCCACACCCCCTGCTACACCCCTTTGCCCCCCTTGCCTGGTACACCCCCTGCTACACCTGTTTGCCCCTCTTGCCTGCCACACCCCCTGCTACACCCCTTTGCCCCCCTTGCCTGGTACACCCCCTGCTACACCTGTTTGCCCCTCTTGCCTGCCACACCCCCTGCTACACCCCTTTGCCCCCCTTGCCTGGTACACCCCCTGCTACACCTGTTTGCCCCTCTTGCCTGCCACACCCCCTGCTACACCCCTTTGCCCCCCTTGCCTGGTACACCCCCTGCTACACCTGTTTGCCCCTCTTGCCTGCCACACCCCCTGCTACACCCCTTTGCCCCCCTTGCCTGGTACACCCCCTGCTACACCTGTTTGCCCCTCTTGCCTGCCACACCCCCTGCTACACCCCTTTGCCCCCCTTGCCTGGTACACCCCCTGCTACACCTGTTTGCCCCTCTTGCCTGCCACACCCCCTGCTACACCCCTTTGCCCCTCTTGCCTGGTACACCCCCTGCTACACCTGTTTGCCCCTCTTGCCTGCCACACCCCCTGCTACACCCCTTTGCCCCCCTTGCCTGGTACACCCCCTGCTACACCCGTTTGCCCCTCTTGCCTGCCACACCCCCTGCTACACCCCTTTGCCCCCCTTGCCTGGTACACCCCCTGCTACACCTGTTTGCCCCTCTTGCCTGCCACACCCCCTGCTACACCCCTTTGCCCCCCTTGCCTGGTACACCCCCTGCTACACCTGTTTGCCCCTCTTGCCTGCCACACCCCCTGCTACACCCCTTTGCCCCCCTTGCCTGGTACACCCCCTGCTACACCTGTTTGCCCCTCTTGCCTGCCACACCCCCTGCTACACCCCTTTGCCCCCCTTGCCTGGTACACCCCCTGCTACACCTGTTTGCCCCTCTTGCCTGCCACACCCCCTGCTACACCCCTTTGCCCCCCTTGCCTGGTACACCCCCTGCTACACCTGTTTGCCCCTCTTGCCTGCCACACCCCCTGCTACACCCCTTTGCCCCCCTTGCCTGGTACACCCCCTGCTACACCTGTTTGCCCCTCTTGCCTGCCACACCCCCTGCTACACCCCTTTGCCCCCCTTGCCTGGTACACCCCCTGCTACACCTGTTTGCCCCTCTTGCCTGCCACACCCCCTGCTACACCCCTTTGCCCCCCTTGCCTGGTACACCCCCTGCTACACCTGTTTGCCCCTCTTGCCTGCCACACCCCCTGCTACACCCCTTTGCCCCCCTTGCCTGGTACACCCCCTGCTACACCTGTTTGCCCCTCTTGCCTGCCACACCCCCTGCTACACCCCTTTGCCCCCCTTGCCTGGTACACCCCCTGCTACACCTGTTTGCCCCTCTTGCCTGCCACACCCCCTGCTACACCCCTTTGCCCCCCTTGCCTGGTACACCCCCTGCTACACCTGTTTGCCCCTCTTGCCTGCCACACCCCCTGCTACACCCCTTTGCCCCCCTTGCCTGGTACACCCCCTGCTACACCTGTTTGCCCCTCTTGCCTGCCACACCCCCTGCTACACCCCTTTGCCCCCCTTGCCTGGTACACCCCCTGCTACACCTGTTTGCCCCTCTTGCCTGCCACACCCCCTGCTACACCCCTTTGCCCCCCTTGCCTGGTACACCCCCTGCTACACCTGTTTGCCCCTCTTGCCTGCCACACCCCCTGCTACACCCCTTTGCCCCCCTTGCCTGGTACACCCCCTGCTACACCTGTTTGCCCCTCTTGCCTGCCACACCCCCTGCTACACCCCTTTGCCCCCCTTGCCTGGTACACCCCCTGCTACACCTGTTTGCCCCTCTTGCCTGCCACACCCCCTGCTACACCCCTTTGCCCCCCTTGCCTGGTACACCCCCTGCTACACCTGTTTGCCCCTCTTGCCTGCCACACCCCCTGCTACACCCCTTTGCCCCCCTTGCCTGGTACACCCCCTGCTACACCTGTTTGCCCCTCTTGCCTGCCACACCCCCTGCTACACCCCTTTGCCCCCCTTGCCTGGTACACCCCCTGCTACACCTGTTTGCCCCTCTTGCCTGCCACACCCCCTGCTACACCCCTTTGCCCCCCTTGCCTGGTACACCCCCTGCTACACCTGTTTGCCCCTCTTGCCTGCCACACCCCCTGCTACACCCCTTTGCCCCCCTTGCCTGGTACACCCCCTGCTACACCTGTTTGCCCCTCTTGCCTGCCACACCCCCTGCTACACCCCTTTGCCCCCCTTGCCTGGTACACCCCCTGCTACACCTGTTTGCCCCTCTTGCCTGCCACACCCCCTGCTACACCCCTTTGCCCCCCTTGCCTGGTACACCCCCTGCTACACCTGTTTGCCCCTCTTGCCTGCCACACCCCCTGCTACACCCCTTTGCCCCCCTTGCCTGGTACACCCCCTGCTACACCTGTTTGCCCCTCTTGCCTGCCACACCCCCTGCTACACCCCTTTGCCCCCCTTGCCTGGTACACCCCCTGCTACACCTGTTTGCCCCTCTTGCCTGCCACACCCCCTGCTACACCCCTTTGCCCCCCTTGCCTGGTACACCCCCTGCTACACCTGTTTGCCCCTCTTGCCTGCCACACCCCCTGCTACACCCCTTTGCCCCCCTTGCCTGGTACACCCCCTGCTACACCTGTTTGCCCCTCTTGCCTGCCACACCCCCTGCTACACCCCTTTGCCCCCCTTGCCTGGTACACCCCCTGCTACACCTGTTTGCCCCTCTTGCCTGCCACACCCCCTGCTACACCCCTTTGCCCCCCTTGCCTGGTACACCCCCTGCTACACCTGTTTGCCCCTCTTGCCTGCCACACCCCCTGCTACACCCCTTTGCCCCCCTTGCCTGGTACACCCCCTGCTACACCTGTTTGCCCCTCTTGCCTGCCACACCCCCTGCTACACCCCTTTGCCCCCCTTGCCTGGTACACCCCCTGCTACACCTGTTTGCCCCTCTTGCCTGCCACACCCCCTGCTACACCCCTTTGCCCCCCTTGCCTGGTACACCCCCTGCTACACCTGTTTGCCCCTCTTGCCTGCCACACCCCCTGCTACACCCCTTTGCCCCCCTTGCCTGGTACACCCCCTGCTACACCTGTTTGCCCCTCTTGCCTGCCACACCCCCTGCTACACCCCTTTGCCCCCCTTGCCTGGTACACCCCCTGCTACACCTGTTTGCCCCTCTTGCCTGCCACACCCCCTGCTACACCCCTTTGCCCCCCTTGCCTGGTACACCCCCTGCTACACCTGTTTGCCCCTCTTGCCTGCCACACCCCCTGCTACACCCCTTTGCCCCCCTTGCCTGGTACACCCCCTGCTACACCTGTTTGCCCCTCTTGCCTGCCACACCCCCTGCTACACCCCTTTGCCCCCCTTGCCTGGTACACCCCCTGCTACACCTGTTTGCCCCTCTTGCCTGCCACACCCCCTGCTACACCCCTTTGCCCCCCTTGCCTGGTACACCCCCTGCTACACCTGTTTGCCCCTCTTGCCTGCCACACCCCCTGCTACACCCCTTTGCCCCCCTTGCCTGGTACACCCCCTGCTACACCTGTTTGCCCCTCTTGCCTGCCACACCCCCTGCTACACCCCTTTGCCCCCCTTGCCTGGTACACCCCCTGCTACACCTGTTTGCCCCTCTTGCCTGCCACACCCCCTGCTACACCCCTTTGCCCCCCTTGCCTGGTACACCCCCTGCTACACCTGTTTGCCCCTCTTGCCTGCCACACCCCCTGCTACACCCCTTTGCCCCCCTTGCCTGGTACACCCCCTGCTACACCTGTTTGCCCCTCTTGCCTGCCACACCCCCTGCTACACCCCTTTGCCCCCCTTGCCTGGTACACCCCCTGCTACACCTGTTTGCCCCTCTTGCCTGCCACACCCCCTGCTACACCCCTTTGCCCCCCTTGCCTGGTACACCCCCTGCTACACCTGTTTGCCCCTCTTGCCTGCCACACCCCCTGCTACACCCCTTTGCCCCCCTTGCCTGGTACACCCCCTGCTACACCTGTTTGCCCCTCTTGCCTGCCACACCCCCTGCTACACCCCTTTGCCCCCCTTGCCTGGTACACCCCCTGCTACACCTGTTTGCCCCTCTTGCCTGCCACACCCCCTGCTACACCCCTTTGCCCCCCTTGCCTGGTACACCCCCTGCTACACCTGTTTGCCCCTCTTGCCTGCCACACCCCCTGCTACACCCCTTTGCCCCCCTTGCCTGGTACACCCCCTGCTACACCTGTTTGCCCCTCTTGCCTGCCACACCCCCTGCTACACCCCTTTGCCCCCCTTGCCTGGTACACCCCCTGCTACACCTGTTTGCCCCTCTTGCCTGCCACACCCCCTGCTACACCCCTTTGCCCCCCTTGCCTGGTACACCCCCTGCTACACCTGTTTGCCCCTCTTGCCTGCCACACCCCCTGCTACACCCCTTTGCCCCCCTTGCCTGGTACACCCCCTGCTACACCTGTTTGCCCCTCTTGCCTGCCACACCCCCTGCTACACCCCTTTGCCCCCCTTGCCTGGTACACCCCCTGCTACACCTGTTTGCCCCTCTTGCCTGCCACACCCCCTGCTACACCCCTTTGCCCCCCTTGCCTGGTACACCCCCTGCTACACCTGTTTGCCCCTCTTGCCTGCCACACCCCCTGCTACACCCCTTTGCCCCCCTTGCCTGGTACACCCCCTGCTACACCTGTTTGCCCCTCTTGCCTGCCACACCCCCTGCTACACCCCTTTGCCCCCCTTGCCTGGTACACCCCCTGCTACACCTGTTTGCCCCTCTTGCCTGCCACACCCCCTGCTACACCCCTTTGCCCCCCTTGCCTGGTACACCCCCTGCTACACCTGTTTGCCCCTCTTGCCTGCCACACCCCCTGCTACACCCCTTTGCCCCCCTTGCCTGGTACACCCCCTGCTACACCTGTTTGCCCCTCTTGCCTGCCACACCCCCTGCTACACCCCTTTGCCCCCCTTGCCTGGTACACCCCCTGCTACACCTGTTTGCCCCTCTTGCCTGCCACACCCCCTGCTACACCCCTTTGCCCCCCTTGCCTGGTACACCCCCTGCTACACCTGTTTGCCCCTCTTGCCTGCCACACCCCCTGCTACACCCCTTTGCCCCCCTTGCCTGGTACACCCCCTGCTACACCTGTTTGCCCCTCTTGCCTGCCACACCCCCTGCTACACCCCTTTGCCCCCCTTGCCTGGTACACCCCCTGCTACACCTGTTTGCCCCTCTTGCCTGCCACACCCCCTGCTACACCCCTTTGCCCCCCTTGCCTGGTACACCCCCTGCTACACCTGTTTGCCCCTCTTGCCTGCCACACCCCCTGCTACACCCCTTTGCCCCCCTTGCCTGGTACACCCCCTGCTACACCTGTTTGCCCCTCTTGCCTGCCACACCCCCTGCTACACCCCTTTGCCCCCCTTGCCTGGTACACCCCCTGCTACACCTGTTTGCCCCTCTTGCCTGCCACACCCCCTGCTACACCCCTTTGCCCCCCTTGCCTGGTACACCCCCTGCTACACCTGTTTGCCCCTCTTGCCTGCCACACCCCCTGCTACACCCCTTTGCCCCCCTTGCCTGGTACACCCCCTGCTACACCTGTTTGCCCCTCTTGCCTGCCACACCCCCTGCTACACCCCTTTGCCCCCCTTGCCTGGTACACCCCCTGCTACACCTGTTTGCCCCTCTTGCCTGCCACACCCCCTGCTACACCCCTTTGCCCCCCTTGCCTGGTACACCCCCTGCTACACCTGTTTGCCCCTCTTGCCTGCCACACCCCCTGCTACACCCCTTTGCCCCCCTTGCCTGGTACACCCCCTGCTACACCTGTTTGCCCCTCTTGCCTGCCACACCCCCTGCTACACCCCTTTGCCCCCCTTGCCTGGTACACCCCCTGCTACACCTGTTTGCCCCTCTTGCCTGCCACACACCCCCTGCTACACCCCTTTGCCCCCCTTGCCTGGTACACCCCCTGCTACACCTGTTTGCCCCTCTTGCCTGCCACACCCCCTGCTACACCCCTTTGCCCCCCTTGCCTGGTACACCCCCTGCTACACCTGTTTGCCCCTCTTGCCTGCCACACCCCCTGCTACACCCCTTTGCCCCCCTTGCCTGGTACACCCCCTGCTACACCTGTTTGCCCCTCTTGCCTGCCACACCCCCTGCTACACCCCTTTGCCCCCCTTGCCTGGTACACCCCCTGCTACACCTGTTTGCCCCTCTTGCCTGCCACACCCCCTGCTACACCCCTTTGCCCCCCTTGCCTGGTACACCCCCTGCTACACCTGTTTGCCCCTCTTGCCTGCCACACCCCCTGCTACACCCCTTTGCCCCCCTTGCCTGGTACACCCCCTGCTACACCCGTTTGCCCCTCTTGCCTGCCACACCCCCTGCTACACCCCTTTGCCCCCCTTGCCTGGTACACCCCCTGCTACACCTGTTTGCCCCTCTTGCCTGCCACACCCCCTGCTACACCCCTTTGCCCCCCTTGCCTGGTACACCCCCTGCTACACCTGTTTGCCCCTCTTGCCTGCCACACCCCCTGCTACACCCCTTTGCCCCCCTTGCCTGGTACACCCCCTGCTACACCCGTTTGCCCCTCTTGCCTGCCACACCCCCTGCTACACCCCTTTGCCCCCCTTGCCTGGTACACCCCCTGATACTCCTGTTTGCCCCTCTTGCCTGCCACACCCCCTGCTACACCCCTTTGCCCCCCTTGCCTGGTACACCCCCTGCTACACCTGTTTGCCCCTCTTGCCTGCCACACCCCCTGCTACACCCCTTTGCCCCCCTTGCCTGGTACACCCCCTGCTACACCTGTTTGCCCCTCTTGCCTGCCACACCCCCTGCTACACCCCTTTGCCCCCCTTGCCTGGTACACCCCCTGCTACACCTGTTTGCCCCTCTTGCCTGCCACACCCCCTGCTACACCCCTTTGCCCCCCTTGCCTGGTACACCCCCTGCTACACCTGTTTGCCCCTCTTGCCTGCCACACCCCCTGCTACACCCCTTTGCCCCCCTTGCCTGGTACACCCCCTGCTACACCTGTTTGCCCCTCTTGCCTGCCACACCCCCTGCTACACCCCTTTGCCCCCCTTGCCTGGTACACCCCCTGCTACACCTGTTTGCCCCTCTTGCCTGCCACACCCCCTGCTACACCCCTTTGCCCCCCTTGCCTGGTACACCCCCTGCTACACCTGTTTGCCCCTCTTGCCTGCCACACCCCCTGCTACACCCCTTTGCCCCCCTTGCCTGGTACACCCCCTGCTACACCTGTTTGCCCCTCTTGCCTGCCACACCCCCTGCTACACCCCTTTGCCCCCCTTGCCTGGTACACCCCCTGCTACACCTGTTTGCCCCTCTTGCCTGCCACACCCCCTGCTACACCCCTTTGCCCCCCTTGCCTGGTACACCCCCTGCTACACCTGTTTGCCCCTCTTGCCTGCCACACCCCCTGCTACACCCCTTTGCCCCCCTTGCCTGGTACACCCCCTGCTACACCTGTTTGCCCCTCTTGCCTGCCACACCCCCTGCTACACCCCTTTGCCCCCCTTGCCTGGTACACCCCCTGCTACACCTGTTTGCCCCTCTTGCCTGCCACACCCCCTGCTACACCCCTTTGCCCCCCTTGCCTGGTACACCCCCTGCTACACCTGTTTGCCCCTCTTGCCTGCCACACCCCCTGCTACACCCCTTTGCCCCCCTTGCCTGGTACACCCCCTGCTACACCTGTTTGCCCCTCTTGCCTGCCACACCCCCTGCTACACCCCTTTGCCCCCCTTGCCTGGTACACCCCCTGCTACACCTGTTTGCCCCTCTTGCCTGCCACACCCCCTGCTACACCCCTTTGCCCCCCTTGCCTGGTACACCCCCTGCTACACCTGTTTGCCCCTCTTGCCTGCCACACCCCCTGCTACACCCCTTTGCCCCCCTTGCCTGGTACACCCCCTGCTACACCTGTTTGCCCCTCTTGCCTGCCACACCCCCTGCTACACCCCTTTGCCCCCCTTGCCTGGTACACCCCCTGCTACACCTGTTTGCCCCTCTTGCCTGCCACACCCCCTGCTACACCCCTTTGCCCCCCTTGCCTGGTACACCCCCTGCTACACCTGTTTGCCCCTCTTGCCTGCCACACCCCCTGCTACACCCCTTTGCCCCCCTTGCCTGGTACACCCCCTGCTACACCTGTTTGCCCCTCTTGCCTGCCACACCCCCTGCTACACCCCTTTGCCCCCCTTGCCTGGTACACCCCCTGCTACACCTGTTTGCCCCTCTTGCCTGCCACACCCCCTGCTACACCCCTTTGCCCCCCTTGCCTGGTACACCCCCTGCTACACCTGTTTGCCCCTCTTGCCTGCCACACCCCCTGCTACACCCCTTTGCCCCCCTTGCCTGGTACACCCCCTGCTACACCTGTTTGCCCCTCTTGCCTGCCACACCCCCTGCTACACCCCTTTGCCCCCCTTGCCTGGTACACCCCCTGCTACACCTGTTTGCCCCTCTTGCCTGCCACACCCCCTGCTACACCCCTTTGCCCCCCTTGCCTGGTACACCCCCTGCTACACCTGTTTGCCCCTCTTGCCTGCCACACCCCCTGCTACACCCCTTTGCCCCCCTTGCCTGGTACACCCCCTGCTACACCTGTTTGCCCCTCTTGCCTGCCACACCCCCTGCTACACCCCTTTGCCCCCCTTGCCTGGTACACCCCCTGCTACACCTGTTTGCCCCTCTTGCCTGCCACACCCCCTGCTACACCCCTTTGCCCCCCTTGCCTGGTACACCCCCTGCTACACCTGTTTGCCCCTCTTGCCTGCCACACCCCCTGCTACACCCCTTTGCCCCCCTTGCCTGGTACACCCCCTGCTACACCTGTTTGCCCCTCTTGCCTGCCACACCCCCTGCTACACCCCTTTGCCCCCCTTGCCTGGTACACCCCCTGCTACACCTGTTTGCCCCTCTTGCCTGCCACACCCCCTGCTACACCCCTTTGCCCCCCTTGCCTGGTACACCCCCTGCTACACCTGTTTGCCCCTCTTGCCTGCCACACCCCCTGCTACACCCCTTTGCCCCCCTTGCCTGGTACACCCCCTGCTACACCTGTTTGCCCCTCTTGCCTGCCACACCCCCTGCTACACCCCTTTGCCCCCCTTGCCTGGTACACCCCCTGCTACACCTGTTTGCCCCTCTTGCCTGCCACACCCCCTGCTACACCCCTTTGCCCCCCTTGCCTGGTACACCCCCTGCTACACCTGTTTGCCCCTCTTGCCTGCCACACCCCCTGCTACACCCCTTTGCCCCCCTTGCCTGGTACACCCCCTGCTACACCTGTTTGCCCCTCTTGCCTGCCACACCCCCTGCTACACCCCTTTGCCCCCCTTGCCTGGTACACCCCCTGCTACACCTGTTTGCCCCTCTTGCCTGCCACACCCCCTGCTACACCCCTTTGCCCCCCTTGCCTGGTACACCCCCTGCTACACCTGTTTGCCCCCCTTGCCTGCCACACCCCCTGCTACACCCCTTTGCCCCCCTTGCCTGGTACACCCCCTGCTACACCTGTTTGCCCCTCTTGCCTGCCACACCCCCTGCTACACCCCTTTGCCCCCCTTGCCTGGTACACCCCCTGCTACACCTGTTTGCCCCTCTTGCCTGCCACACCCCCTGCTACACCCCTTTGCCCCCCTTGCCTGGTACACCCCCTGCTACACCTGTTTGCCCCTCTTGCCTGCCACACCCCCTGCTACACCCCTTTGCCCCCCTTGCCTGCTACACCCCCTGCTACACCTGTTTGCCCCTCTTGCCTGCCACACCCCCTGCTACACCCCTTTGCCCCCCTTGCCTGGTACACCCCCTGCTACACCTGTTTGCCCCTCTTGCCTGCCACACCCCCTGCTACACCCCTTTGCCCCCCTTGCCTGGTACACCCCCTGCTACACCTGTTTGCCCCTCTTGCCTGCCACACCCCCTGCTACACCCCTTTGCCCCCCTTGCCTGGTACACCCCCTGCTACACCTGTTTGCCCCTCTTGCCTGCCACACCCCCTGCTACACC
The DNA here is from genome assembly GCF_943737925.1 of Anopheles nili. Lineage (NCBI taxonomy): Eukaryota > Metazoa > Arthropoda > Insecta > Diptera > Culicidae > Anopheles > Anopheles nili. The sequence goes on along the minus strand of NC_071292.1, from coordinate 6,925 downwards.
CCTTTGCCCCCCTTGCCTGGTACACCCCCTGCTACACCTGTTTGCCCCTCTTGCCTGCCACACCCCCTGCTACACCCCTTTGCCCCCCTTGCCTGGTACACCCCCTGCTACACCTGTTTGCCCCTCTTGCCTGCCACACCCCCTGCTACACCCCTTTGCCCCTCTTGCCTGGTACACCCCCTGCTACACCTGTTTGCCCCTCTTGCCTGCCACACCCCCTGCTACACCCCTTTGCCCCCCTTGCCTGGTACACCCCCTGCTACACCTGTTTGCCCCTCTTGCCTGCCACACCCCCTGCTACACCCCTTTGCCCCCCTTGCCTGGTACACCCCCTGCTACACCTGTTTGCCCCTCTTGCCTGCCACACCCCCTGCTACACCCCTTTGCCCCCCTTGCCTGGTACACCCCCTGCTACACCTGTTTGCCCCTCTTGCCTGCCACACCCCCTGCTACACCCCTTTGCCCCCCTTGCCTGGTACACCCCCTGCTACACCCCTTTGCCCCTCTTGCCTGCCACACCCCCTGCTACACCCCTTTGCCCCCCTTGCCTGGTACACCCCCTGCTACACCTGTTTGCCCCTCTTGCCTGCCACACCCCCTGCTACACCCCTTTGCCCCCCTTGCCTGGTACACCCCCTGCTACACCTGTTTGCCCCTCTTGCCTGCCACACCCCCTGCTACACCCCTTTGCCCCCCTTGCCTGGTACACCCCCTGCTACACCTGTTTGCCCCTCTTGCCTGCCACACCCCCTGCTACACCCCTTTGCCCCCCTTGCCTGGTACACCCCCTGCTACACCTGTTTGCCCCTCTTGCCTGCCACACCCCCTGCTACACCCCTTTGCCCCCCTTGCCTGGTACACCCCCTGCTACACCTGTTTGCCCCTCTTGCCTGCCACACCCCCTGCTACACCCCTTTGCCCCCCTTGCCTGGTACACCCCCTGCTACACCTGTTTGCCCCTCTTGCCTGCCACACCCCCTGCTACACCCCTTTGCCCCCCTTGCCTGGTACACCCCCTGCTACACCTGTTTGCCCCTCTTGCCTGCCACACCCCCTGCTACACCCCTTTGCCCCCCTTGCCTGGTACACCCCCTGCTACACCTGTTTGCCCCTCTTGCCTGCCACACCCCCTGCTACACCCCTTTGCCCCCCTTGCCTGGTACACCCCCTGCTACACCTGTTTGCCCCTCTTGCCTGCCACACCCCCTGCTACACCCCTTTGCCCCCCTTGCCTGGTACACCCCCTGCTACACCTGTTTGCCCCTCTTGCCTGCCACACCCCCTGCTACACCCCTTTGCCCCCCTTGCCTGGTACACCCCCTGCTACACCTGTTTGCCCCTCTTGCCTGCCACACCCCCTGCTACACCCCTTTGCCCCCCTTGCCTGGTACACCCCCTGCTACACCTGTTTGCCCCTCTTGCCTGCCACACCCCCTGCTACACCCCTTTGCCCCCCTTGCCTGGTACACCCCCTGCTACACCTGTTTGCCCCTCTTGCCTGCCACACCCCCTGCTACACCCCTTTGCCCCCCTTGCCTGGTACACCCCCTGCTACACCTGTTTGCCCCTCTTGCCTGCCACACCCCCTGCTACACCCCTTTGCCCCCCTTGCCTGGTACACCCCCTGCTACACCTGTTTGCCCCTCTTGCCTGCCACACCCCCTGCTACACCCCTTTGCCCCCCTTGCCTGGTACACCCCCTGCTACACCTGTTTGCCCCTCTTGCCTGCCACACCCCCTGCTACACCCCTTTGCCCCCCTTGCCTGGTACACCCCCTGCTACACCTGTTTGCCCCTCTTGCCTGCCACACCCCCTGCTACACCCCTTTGCCCCCCTTGCCTGGTACACCCCCTGCTACACCTGTTTGCCCCTCTTGCCTGCCACACCCCCTGCTACACCCCTTTGCCCCCCTTGCCTGGTACACCCCCTGCTACACCTGTTTGCCCCTCTTGCCTGCCACACCCCCTGCTACACCCCTTTGCCCCCCTTGCCTGGTACACCCCCTGCTACACCTGTTTGCCCCTCTTGCCTGCCACACCCCCTGCTACACCCCTTTGCCCCCCTTGCCTGGTACACCCCCTGCTACACCTGTTTGCCCCTCTTGCCTGCCACACCCCCTGCTACACCCCTTTGCCCCCCTTGCCTGGTACACCCCCTGCTACACCTGTTTGCCCCTCTTGCCTGCCACACCCCCTGCTACACCCCTTTGCCCCCCTTGCCTGGTACACCCCCTGCTACACCTGTTTGCCCCTCTTGCCTGCCACACCCCCTGCTACACCCCTTTGCCCCCCTTGCCTGGTACACCCCCTGCTACACCTGTTTGCCCCTCTTGCCTGCCACACCCCCTGCTACACCCCTTTGCCCCCCTTGCCTGGTACACCCCCTGCTACACCTGTTTGCCCCTCTTGCCTGCCACACCCCCTGCTACACCCCTTTGCCCCCCTTGCCTGGTACACCCCCTGCTACACCTGTTTGCCCCTCTTGCCTGCCACACCCCCTGCTACACCCCTTTGCCCCCCTTGCCTGGTACACCCCCTGCTACACCTGTTTGCCCCTCTTGCCTGCCACACCCCCTGCTACACCCCTTTGCCCCCCTTGCCTGGTACACCCCCTGCTACACCTGTTTGCCCCTCTTGCCTGCCACACCCCCTGCTACACCCCTTTGCCCCCCTTGCCTGGTACACCCCCTGCTACACCTGTTTGCCCCTCTTGCCTGCCACACCCCCTGCTACACCCCTTTGCCCCCCTTGCCTGGTACACCCCCTGCTACACCTGTTTGCCCCTCTTGCCTGCCACACCCCCTGCTACACCCCTTTGCCCCCCTTGCCTGGTACACCCCCTGCTACACCTGTTTGCCCCTCTTGCCTGCCACACCCCCTGCTACACCCCTTTGCCCCCCTTGCCTGGTACACCCCCTGCTACACCTGTTTGCCCCTCTTGCCTGCCACACCCCCTGCTACACCCCTTTGCCCCCCTTGCCTGGTACACCCCCTGCTACACCTGTTTGCCCCTCTTGCCTGCCACACCCCCTGCTACACCCCTTTGCCCCCCTTGCCTGGTACACCCCCTGCTACACCTGTTTGCCCCTCTTGCCTGCCACACCCCCTGCTACACCCCTTTGCCCCCCTTGCCTGGTACACCCCCTGCTACACCTGTTTGCCCCTCTTGCCTGCCACACCCCCTGCTACACCCCTTTGCCCCCCTTGCCTGGTACACCCCCTGCTACACCTGTTTGCCCCTCTTGCCTGCCACACCCCCTGCTACACCCCTTTGCCCCCCTTGCCTGGTACACCCCCTGCTACACCTGTTTGCCCCTCTTGCCTGCCACACCCCCTGCTACACCCCTTTGCCCCCCTTGCCTGGTACACCCCCTGCTACACCTGTTTGCCCCTCTTGCCTGCCACACCCCCTGCTACACCCCTTTGCCCCCCTTGCCTGGTACACCCCCTGCTACACCTGTTTGCCCCTCTTGCCTGCCACACCCCCTGCTACACCCCTTTGCCCCCCTTGCCTGGTACACCCCCTGCTACACCTGTTTGCCCCTCTTGCCTGCCACACCCCCTGCTACACCCCTTTGCCCCCCTTGCCTGGTACACCCCCTGCTACACCTGTTTGCCCCTCTTGCCTGCCACACCCCCTGCTACACCCCTTTGCCCCCCTTGCCTGGTACACCCCCTGCTACACCTGTTTGCCCCTCTTGCCTGCCACACCCCCTGCTACACCCCTTTGCCCCCCTTGCCTGGTACACCCCCTGCTACACCTGTTTGCCCCTCTTGCCTGCCACACCCCCTGCTACACCCCTTTGCCCCCCTTGCCTGGTACACCCCCTGCTACACCTGTTTGCCCCTCTTGCCTGCCACACCCCCTGCTACACCCCTTTGCCCCCCTTGCCTGGTACACCCCCTGCTACACCTGTTTGCCCCTCTTGCCTGCCACACCCCCTGCTACACCCCTTTGCCCCCCTTGCCTGGTACACCCCCTGCTACACCTGTTTGCCCCTCTTGCCTGCCACACCCCCTGCTACACCCCTTTGCCCCCCTTGCCTGGTACACCCCCTGCTACACCTGTTTGCCCCTCTTGCCTGCCACACCCCCTGCTACACCCCTTTGCCCCCCTTGCCTGGTACACCCCCTGCTACACCTGTTTGCCCCTCTTGCCTGCCACACCCCCTGCTACACCCCTTTGCCCCCCTTGCCTGGTACACCCCCTGCTACACCTGTTTGCCCCTCTTGCCTGCCACACCCCCTGCTACACCCCTTTGCCCCCCTTGCCTGGTACACCCCCTGCTACACCTGTTTGCCCCTCTTGCCTGCCACACCCCCTGCTACACCCCTTTGCCCCCCTTGCCTGGTACACCCCCTGCTACACCTGTTTGCCCCTCTTGCCTGCCACACCCCCTGCTACACCCCTTTGCCCCCCTTGCCTGGTACACCCCCTGCTACACCTGTTTGCCCCTCTTGCCTGCCACACCCCCTGCTACACCCCTTTGCCCCCCTTGCCTGGTACACCCCCTGCTACACCTGTTTGCCCCTCTTGCCTGCCACACCCCCTGCTACACCCCTTTGCCCCCCTTGCCTGGTACACCCCCTGCTACACCTGTTTGCCCCTCTTGCCTGCCACACCCCCTGCTACACCCCTTTGCCCCCCTTGCCTGGTACACCCCCTGCTACACCTGTTTGCCCCTCTTGCCTGCCACACCCCCTGCTACACCCCTTTGCCCCCCTTGCCTGGTACACCCCCTGCTACACCTGTTTGCCCCTCTTGCCTGCCACACCCCCTGCTACACCCCTTTGCCCCCCTTGCCTGGTACACCCCCTGCTACACCTGTTTGCCCCTCTTGCCTGCCACACCCCCTGCTACACCCCTTTGCCCCCCTTGCCTGGTACACCCCCTGCTACACCTGTTTGCCCCTCTTGCCTGCCACACCCCCTGCTACACCCCTTTGCCCCCCTTGCCTGGTACACCCCCTGCTACACCTGTTTGCCCCTCTTGCCTGCCACACCCCCTGCTACACCCCTTTGCCCCCCTTGCCTGGTACACCCCCTGCTACACCTGTTTGCCCCTCTTGCCTGCCACACCCCCTGCTACACCCCTTTGCCCCCCTTGCCTGGTACACCCCCTGCTACACCTGTTTGCCCCTCTTGCCTGCCACACCCCCTGCTACACCCCTTTGCCCCCCTTGCCTGGTACACCCCCTGCTACACCTGTTTGCCCCTCTTGCCTGCCACACCCCCTGCTACACCCCTTTGCCCCCCTTGCCTGGTACACCCCCTGCTACACCTGTTTGCCCCTCTTGCCTGCCACACCCCCTGCTACACCCCTTTGCCCCCCTTGCCTGGTACACCCCCTGCTACACCTGTTTGCCCCTCTTGCCTGCCACACCCCCTGCTACACCCCTTTGCCCCCCTTGCCTGGTACACCCCCTGCTACACCTGTTTGCCCCTCTTGCCTGCCACACCCCCTGCTACACCCCTTTGCCCCCCTTGCCTGGTACACCCCCTGCTACACCTGTTTGCCCCTCTTGCCTGCCACACCCCCTGCTACACCCCTTTGCCCCCCTTGCCTGGTACACCCCCTGCTACACCTGTTTGCCCCTCTTGCCTGCCACACCCCCTGCTACACCCCTTTGCCCCCCTTGCCTGGTACACCCCCTGCTACACCTGTTTGCCCCTCTTGCCTGCCACACCCCCTGCTACACCCCTTTGCCCCCCTTGCCTGGTACACCCCCTGCTACACCTGTTTGCCCCTCTTGCCTGCCACACCCCCTGCTACACCCCTTTGCCCCCCTTGCCTGGTACACCCCCTGCTACACCTGTTTGCCCCTCTTGCCTGCCACACCCCCTGCTACACCCCTTTGCCCCCCTTGCCTGGTACACCCCCTGCTACACCTGTTTGCCCCTCTTGCCTGCCACACCCCCTGCTACACCCCTTTGCCCCCCTTGCCTGGTACACCCCCTGCTACACCTGTTTGCCCCTCTTGCCTGCCACACCCCCTGCTACACCCCTTTGCCCCCCTTGCCTGGTACACCCCCTGCTACACCTGTTTGCCCCTCTTGCCTGCCACACCCCCTGCTACACCCCTTTGCCCCCCTTGCCTGGTACACCCCCTGCTACACCTGTTTGCCCCTCTTGCCTGCCACACCCCCTGCTACACCCCTTTGCCCCCCTTGCCTGGTACACCCCCTGCTACACCTGTTTGCCCCTCTTGCCTGCCACACCCCCTGCTACACCCCTTTGCCCCCCTTGCCTGGTACACCCCCTGCTACACCTGTTTGCCCCTCTTGCCTGCCACACCCCCTGCTACACCCCTTTGCCCCCCTTGCCTGGTACACCCCCTGCTACACCTGTTTGCCCCTCTTGCCTGCCACACCCCCTGCTACACCCCTTTGCCCCCCTTGCCTGGTACACCCCCTGCTACACCTGTTTGCCCCTCTTGCCTGCCACACCCCCTGCTACACCCCTTTGCCCCCCTTGCCTGGTACACCCCCTGCTACACCTGTTTGCCCCTCTTGCCTGCCACACCCCCTGCTACACCCCTTTGCCCCCCTTGCCTGGTACACCCCCTGCTACACCTGTTTGCCCCTCTTGCCTGCCACACCCCCTGCTACACCCCTTTGCCCCCCTTGCCTGGTACACCCCCTGCTACACCTGTTTGCCCCTCTTGCCTGCCACACCCCCTGCTACACCCCTTTGCCCCCCTTGCCTGGTACACCCCCTGCTACACCTGTTTGCCCCTCTTGCCTGCCACACCCCCTGCTACACCCCTTTGCCCCCCTTGCCTGGTACACCCCCTGCTACACCTGTTTGCCCCTCTTGCCTGCCACACCCCCTGCTACACCCCTTTGCCCCCCTTGCCTGGTACACCCCCTGCTACACCTGTTTGCCCCTCTTGCCTGCCACACACCCCCTGCTACACCCCTTTGC